>NC_089824.1:121812496-121864996 GCF_035046505.1 Tiliqua scincoides | reverse complement strand
AAAAAAAAATTGAATAAAAAAGACAAAAATTCAAAAAGATACACATTGCCCTGATTTCTAAAGTGTGGATTTGACATCGTCACCATGCACCCTGACATCAGTGGTATGACAAAAGCTTAAGATCTGAAAGCAATTGAAATACATCCATCTCGCCTTTTATTTTTGCAACAAACTTAAAAACAAGCTTCTTCTGGACTGGACGACGTTCCTTTCACCATTCCATGTAGCCCTCCGTTGAAGCGACTGTTTCTCTTTTGGTTTGCTTAGAATGAAGGCAGTTCCAGGAAATAGTCTTAAGATCTGGAGCAGTTAGGATATAAAGGCAGAAGTAAAAAGGTGCTCGGTCTGTTCACTGCTAATCTGTAGAAAGATGGTCCAGACCTTCATAGGAAGTAGTCTTATGCTGAGTCAGATTGTTGGTCCACTCAGCTAATACATTCTCTGCTCCAGCAGGCAGTGATTCTGTTGGAATTACCCCTGGGAGACACGCCCAGGGAGACACACCCTGTGTCCCCCAGGGGTAATTCGAACAGTAAACCAACAATAACCCAGTTCTCAATGGGGAACATCTTGCCAGGGTAAATAGATTTCCAAATGGTCCTCCCCACCCGCCAAACATACCCCCAAAAGTCAGAGTTATTGCCTAACTTTGCACAAATAGATCTTGTCTTTTCTTGCAACTTTCCCAAGGTGCACACAGTGCTGAAGCTACTGAAGATGGAGCAGAATGTCTTCAATATAGTATCTCAGGAGGCCATCCAACAAGTCAACATGGGCTGCGCAGCATGAGGAGAATTCCTTCCCAGGGAGTTATCTGACTATTTGGCCAGCACCACAGGGTTGACTGAGTGTGCCGCAAGAGGCCAGCGAGATGGTTGAAGATTTTCGCTGGTCAAGAGGCAAGCCCTCAGTGTTCTTGCCCATGTCTAGAGGTACAAAATGACAGAATGAATGACATCAGAGCACAATGCTATGCATATGTATGAAAGAGCAAGTCCTACTGAGTTCCTTGGGGTTTGCTCCCAACGCGGGTGTGTATAGCAGTGGTTCCTTCACACAAAGGTTGAGAACACTTCAAGGATTTGTGGGTGGGGCAGCAGTGGCACCTCAGCAATCGTGGCAAAAAAGGACTTTTAAAAATAGTACCTGTGGGTAGTGCTTGCCATTTGGATGGCGCGGCTGGGTGGGGGTTGTGGCCCCCTCTGCGAACCTCTCCGCTGCCCAAGATGGCTCCCTGCTGCGATTGTGAACCTCTTCTGGGTTTGCCACTGGCGCTACCCCACGATTCTTGAAAAAACCTGTTTTTTGCTGCAGCGATGCAGTAGCTGAGATGCCTTCATTGCTATAGCCACGCCCCTTCAGGGGGATTGCAGTAGTTCCCATTTTGCTGAGGAGTCGCAACACCCAGGTTGGAAACCGCAAGTTTAGATCGATAAACTCACACAAACTATCGGAGGGCCCGATCCTCATCTTTCCAGTGCTGATCCAGTCATGCCAATGGGGCATGTGCTACATCCTGTGGTAGTGGGTAATCACAGAGGCCTCCTCAGAGTAGGGGATAGTTGGTTCCTTCACCTTGGGGCTGCATTGCGGCTGTCACAGCACTCAAACGTTGGATCGGATTGGGCCCTGAGCTGCAGAATTCAGCTGCTCGTGGTGCAGACACTATTTTTTCTTTTTTCATAGGCCACAGTCTGCTTTGCCTGCAATACAGAGGCGTCCATTAATCCTTCCCTTAGTTCCGGCTCACAGTCTTCAGATTTGGAGCAGTTAGGATATCAAGTCGTAAGGAAAAACTTGCCGAGTGTGTTGATTGCGTGGTCCAGACTTTCCTAGGGAGTGGTCTTATGCTGAGTCCACTCAGCTAATACTTTCTCCTCTCCAGCAGGCAGTGGTTCTCCCACGTCAGGAGCAGGAAGAGACATTTCTCACTGAGCCTTGGCCTTCCCTATTTCAACAGAGCTTGGGGCGAAGGTTGACTTTGGAGAAGGTGGGGCTTTCAGGTTGACTTTGTTATTCGGGGTTTGCTTATCTAAGGATTCCTTCTGTGCTTCACAGATCTTCAAAGGAGAGGGCTCCAAACTGCTCCTCTTTGTCAGTTGCCAAACTTCTGCCTTCTTACTTGAGCACTGGACAGAGGCTCAACGAGACTGCGGAGCAGCTTTTCTCCAAATGCTTTGACTGCAACTCTAAACGCAGTTTTTCTCTCAACTCAGTGACCAATGGAGTTGGTATGCGTTTATTAATAATAATAATAACAATAATATAGTGTTGCGAAGCAGCTGGGAATGATGTCATTATCCCGAGTGCTGAGAGGGAAGCTGTGCAGGGCTTTCGTAACAGCTGCGCAGCCACCTGGACCTGAGCTAGCCAATTCACTGGTCCAGGTCTTTGTGCTGCAGGATTGGGTCTGGAACTAGGCTAGGATTTGGCAGCCCTTCTGCCCTCCCCCACCCTGTCCCAGCCTCTGCTACCCCACCTGCATTGGCAGTTCTGCTTGGCTGCTCTGGTGCACGCAGGAAGACTGGCCTTCCCACCAACTGCTCCAGCAGCATGCAAGTCCATACAGTGCCTGAAGCACTTTCACCACTGCCATAAGGCAGGTAGCGCTGCCAGAACGTTAGTGCCACCAGCACTAAGAGCCCATCAGATTGGGCTGTAACTGGTTCTCATTTCTTCTTCTTCTCGACCAGTCGGTATGGATTTAGCAATTGTATTGCATTGTGAAAGAAATAGCCAGAACAACGGTTCTGAAAATACACAGCTCTTTTCTCCATTTGATCTTGAATATATTGCGATTTTCCACTGGTGTGCCGTGGCACATTGGTGTGCCATGAATGGTCTGCAGGTGTGCTGCAGAAGCTGGGGAGAGGTTAATCGATAAGTAGGGCACCCCTCTCCCCACCACTGGCAGCATGGTGTGCCTTGTCATTTGTCAAAAAACCGATGGTGTGCCCGAAAATGTGAGTGCCTTGTCAGTTGCTGTGAGATGAAAAAGGCTGAGAATCGGTGGCGTAGATGGTGAGCAGCAGAACCAGGAAGGAATAGCAAGAGCATGTTGCAGGTTTCCCAACAGCCTGCAGTTTGTAAAATTGAAAGGTGGCCTTTAGAAAGATTGCAGGCTTGAACCAAGCTGGGAAGGCTGTGAACAAGTTTCCCTGAACACAGGGCTGCTTCAGTGTTTGACACCCACCCCAGTCGAGAAGAATGACATCTGTGCATTAACTCAGTTCAGTCTCTAGCACCCTCAAAACTCCTTGGTTCTTTCCCAGGCAGAGATCAGGAGAAAAGCAGAGCAATACTATTGATTTTATTTTCTCACAGTACCATTCAGGGGTCACAAATGGCTGAAAGTCAAACTGGGAGCAATCCCTGGTCTTGGAGGCATCTCACCTCTTGTCCTGAGAGAAGGAAACGCTGTTGGCCAGTTGGCTTTTTTCTTTCTCTGGGTTGTTTGCTCAATTAAATTCTACTGCTTCTCAATTGTTAGGGAAAACTACAGGAGCAAGTCAGCAGCAGATAAAAGCCCGCAGGCCAAATGCAACCTCTTCTCTTGGCACAACAGTCAAGGCCAACTCTTCCAAACATTCTCAGCATCAACTGACCACAGAGAAGTTCACAGTTTTCAAGAATCAGAACCAGGTTTAGATGTCTAATGGGGAACATATTTCAAGTCCCTTTGACTGACACTAGGGGGACTTCAGCACTTAACTTGGACTAGATTTGGGACACATGGTTTGGAGGGCATTTTTTAAAACCTTTCACTTTAGGCCCATGATAGATCTAGTGATCAACTAACTTGGAATGGGATGAGTGATAAGTGATCTGTGTATTTAGGACATTGATGGTACCCTGACAAGGAGGAGAGTGCAGTGTCCTGAATAGAAACTTCTCCTGTTTTACCCTTCCAGCCTTTTGAATGAATACCATGACCTGTAGGAACTGCAGAGAGCAAGGCCCGAGGCCCAGCTTCACCAGTTAACTTGGAAAAAGAGCTCTGGAGCGCTGCTACGTATGACTTGGCTCGAAAGGTAGACACCCTCCCCAAAGAATGGCTCTGGCTTTGGACAGCACAAACCCTTAATGGCTGAAGATTTTCTAGCAGGTCCTAGTCCTGGTGCTCCAGGCAGCTTAGGATTGGGCTGTCAGTGTGCAAACATTTTTTATAAATGTTTACCATCTTATCCTGTGACTAGGATCAGCAAGGTAGATCAGCCTTAGAATAAGCACCCCTTCCTGATTGCAAGATTAGGAACCATGCCTCTGCTAAGCTGGCATTTGCCACCCTGGATTTCTGTAAATACTTAACACTTAAATCTTCTGCCCCAGTTTCTGGAGCAGCACTTGTTTAATCGATGGTTTCGTTAAAATTCAATCATCTAACTGACTGAGGACAAAAACAACTACAGACCTAACTTTTAAGATTGCATTTCATCAACTGAGACGTATTCTTGTGCATGTTTACTTGGGTACATCCCATTGAACTCCATGGAACTTCTGAATAAAAATATGTAGGGCTGGCTATAATTTTTTAAAACTTACATCTCCTTCACATAAAACTCCAGATCTCTTTTGTTCTCCCAGTCCTTCTAATCAATCTGTAACGTGCCTTTTTAGGTGATTGAAAAGAACAAGCTCATCTTGGGTCGCCAGCGAAAAGGTTCGCCAGCGAAAAGGGTTGGGCCAAACTTCATCCTGCTTTTGGCATCAGAGGTAGAACTTCCCGGGAAGCCTCACTTGGGTAATGAGAGAGTGTGATGTCAAAAGTGATGAGCCAGATAATTTTTGCGTATATGCTAGGATTCTTTGTGGTTGCCTAGCAACCTGTGGATCTCATTATTTTTCTCTTGTGATATCCATAGGATGCATCTGACCTTTCTAAACTACAAGAGTAGACCAGGAATTCCGGGAATGCTTGAGGCAGATTGGCACAGAGGTGAAGGAGGTGGAAGAAACGAGCAAGGAGAGGGTGAAGAGTATTCCGGATGCTTTTGTTTGATGGCTCAATTGCTTCCATAGTCATGTTCTGTGAGTCTTGCAGGGCAATCCTTTATTATTTATTTGAAAAAATGTATATCCTGCCTTTCCCTGCCAAAGCATGTGTCAAAAATGGTTTACAAAGATTCATCATAAAATATCGTATCAAAACAAGAAGTAAAACAGAATCAAAGACAAAGCATGAGAACAGTCATTTTAACCTGAAACACTCCAAGAAACACGTTTAAAACAAGGCAAAGCAAAGCCAAACCCATCCCTTATCGTCACGTCCTTAGGGGGAGACAGAGGAAGTCAAGCCACAGCCCAATTCCAGAGGCGCAGAGGGCGGGCATCCGCTCATTAGCCGAATGTCCAGGCAGGCCTGTGCAGGGGGTGGGAGGGCAGAAAGAAGGCGAGGAGATGGCATTTGGGGGCACAGAAGGGTAGACCAGGAGGCAAAGTGGGCCCGAGAAGGGTGTGAAATCGGCCCCGGCAGCGCAGGCCAAATCCCAGGCCCTGCAACCTTACCCAGGATGCTTGGATTTGCATCCGCTCTAAACAGCCCCATCCACTGAACTCTACCAGGGCAGCTTACAACCATTAAAACCATCAGAGCGCAATCCTCTTGCACTGGGGTAGGTGGGCACAACATGGGTAAGGGGGAAAATATCCCATGATCATGAATTGCCCCTGTTCCAGCTGGCACCTACCTTGCCACTCTGCTTGCCTGTTCCAGCACAAGTGAGGATTGGACTGTCCAGCAGATATTCCAAAAGATATTGTGGTGCAGTATTTTCTTTTTGGAGGAGTTGTAAACGACGAACAGCCAGCGAACTCTGGCACTTGGAGGGAAGAAAAGTGTGGGAGGGATACTGGAGCAACCCTATTGGATCCACTGGGCGCCAACCCTCATCTTCTCTGCTTGCCCCTGTTTCTTTCAGGAGTGTTGAACGGTTCCCTGCTCAGTCTATTCCTGCCATCCTGGCTGCAAGGATCATCCCAGATGAACAGAGGTGAAATATCGCTCTGAAAAGGTTTGGGGAGCGGTGTGTCTATTTTTAGCTTTGTACCTGGCCTTTTCATCCAAATTATCCCCATGGCAGCTTCTAATAATACAAAGCAAGACAGGAAGCCTCAGTCCTCTGACCAATGACAGGGACCAGAGTTGATTGCTGCGTTGCATTGCCCTTGCCCAGTCACTGGCAGTTAAAGCAGAATTCTTTTCAGGGGGGGAGGGGTGGGAGGTGGAGGGGGTGAGCTGTCTGCACTTGCAACTTTCTCTGGCCAATGGTGGGGGGTTGGCCGATCTGCCCTATCCCGCGATTTTCATCCTGGAGTGTCTGAGCGCAGTCTCTCAGGGGCCCTTATTCCTGGTGAAAATCTCTTCACAGCAATGAGGCACTGTCCTGGTGGAGGAAATGATCAACCAGGGTAGGAATGCTTCCCTGTGCAGGCAAGGAAACACGACAGTTCAGGTTGTGGGTGAGGAAGCTAGAACCCCCTAAGAAAAGCAGGGATGTTTCATTGCCTTGGCCTCTACACAGGCAGTTCAACAATCAGTACTAGTTGTAGATTATCATGATGAAAGGTGTTGGTTTGGAGTGGGGCAAGAGAGGAGCATTTAATTTCCCCCACCCCTGAGCATCTAAGAATCCAACTTGGTGCCCTTTTCATCTGCACCAGGGAATCCTCAGCAATGGAAGAAGCTTCACTGCTGATCTACCCACTTGTTGGTGTTTGGAGCGCCAAGGTCTCAGCTGAAGAGTAGCCTTCCTGCCGGTGAGGTTTCATGACCCCCTACCCAATGCCAGATGCGTAAGCGCGTGGATTGCTATACCTCTTCACACAATGTCTTGTTTTTGTCTTTCCATCCAGCCAGCAAAGAAGAGCCTTCCCTCAAATGGGATCGGAGCACGCACTCTTCTGACTAAGGATGTTGCTTTTTGTCCTCTGGAGACCTGAGGGCGACCTGAGCCAGGACAACTCTCATCAGCACTGCTACCAATACTCCTGCTGGCCAGGTGGCATGATGGGCACCAGATAGAGAAGGAAGAGGCTAAGGAAAGCAGTGGCTTCCTCTTTGGAACATTCAGCATCCTGCTGCAGGGCTGATTGGAGCAGGACCCAATGACAGAACGCCTTGTGGGAACTGACAAGGTAAGCACACTGAAGAGAAGGTGTGGCAAATGAGCCGTCCATTTCACGGTGGGCTGGAGAAAGCCTCCCCAGGGAAGAGGCCCTTCAGCTGCATGTCATCCCCTTTGCTCCTCTGGGGCTCTCTGTCTTGGCAGAAAAATAGGGAGGCAGGAACACCATCATGCCAGAACTCTTGCCTTGTACCACCTTGAGTGACATTCACCACAATCTCCAGGAACACGAAGAATATCTTGAACAGAGAAAGAGAGCTGAAGATTGAAAAAGCTAAGCTGGAAATCCCTGGACATCACGGGTTATGAGGATCTGCAAAGAGAAGGTTCACTCTCCCCTTCTAATCTTCTGATAATATCTGGGACTCTGGAGGGGGTTGGCCCCCTTTACTTACCACTGTGATCTGGATCCAAACCAGAGGGCTCTATTCTTGCCATTTCCCCACTGAAGCCAATAGAAGCTAATTTTCTCAGGACATGATGTATATGGAGGCCCTGACTGAAACTGCAACAGAAGTTAGGCTCAAACCTCCCTTGCCTTTCACTGCAACCCTTATCTGGGTGGTCCTTAGGCCACGTGGTATTATAGGGGAGAAAGACACCAATATTTTAGGGCCAATAAAATGATCAATTTATTATTATTATTATTATTATTATTATTATTATTATTATTATTATTATTATTATTATTATTATTATTATTATCCACATGGTATTATAGGGGACACCAATATTTTAGGGGCAATAAAATGATCAACTTGGTCATGTCTAATTGGTTCCAGATACCACGTCCCTAGTCATTGTGTCCCCAAATCCCAACTGTGCCATAGAACAAATGCAGCCCTTTCTGAGAAGTACTCACAGTCAAAAGGCATGTACAGAGGTAGCCATACCACTTGCTCATGGAACCAGCAAAACTCCTTCAAACCCAGTCTTTTTCAGCTCGTCTTCTGACAAATTCCTTTCCTCTTAGTTCCTTTCCTAAGTCAGATTTGAGAAAGGCATAAGTAACTCTTTTCTTCAATTCTCTTCTTCCCAGATGTCTTTATATATGAAGATTTTTATAAAGAAGAAGTAGTTCTGAACCAAGATCCAGAACCTCATTCCCTACCTCAGATCTGCCAGCTTGAGTAATATGAAGACTTTAAGCCTGACAACAAGCAAGTAGCCAATGACGGTTTTCTTAAACCAGGGAAGAATTGGGCGTTCCCAGGCTTGGATATGGCAAGCTCAGCCATAGTAGTTCATCTGCCCAAGAAACCAACTGCGCCCCAAAAGTACCTAAAAAAAAACATGTACAAAGAACATTGAATGAACTGGAGAACATCTAGCAAGTAAGCAATGAGGATTTTCTTAAACCAGGGAAGAATTGGGCGTTCCCAGGCTTGGATATGGCAAGCTTAGCCATAGTAGTTCATCTGCCCAAGAAACCAACTGCACCCCAAAAGTACCTAAAAAAAAACAACCTACAAAGAACATTGAATGAACTGGAGAACATCTAGCAAGTAAGCAATGAGGATTTTCTTAAACCAGGGAAGAATTGGGCGTTCCCAGGCTTGGATATGGCAAGCTTAGCCATAGTAGATCATCTGCCCAAGAAACCAAGAATTGGGTGTTCCCAAGCTTGATTATGGCAAGCTTAGGCATTGTTCTTCCTTTGCCCATGAAACCAACTTCTCTCCAAAAGTACAAAAAAAGAAAAGAAAAGAAAACCTACAAAAAACATTGAATGAACTGGAGAACATCTAGCAAGTAAGGAACGAGGATTTTCTTAAAACAGGAAGAATTGGGCATTCCCAAGCTTGGATATGGCAAGCTCAGGCATAGTTCCACCTCTGCCCAAAAACCAACTTCTCCCCATGTCCTCTCCTTCATCTCTCACTTGAAGGGCAGCCGAGGTGGGGAAAAAAAGGGAAACTATTTCATTGATGGGAAAGAAGAAATGGAATAAGATGCAGGTGGTCAATTCCAGCCTGATAGTGTAAGAAGGAAAGGAAGGAATGAAAGAGAGCTTAGTGTGCCCAAGCAGAGCCTGATAATGTCAGAAAGAAAGAAGGAAGGAAGGAGGGAGAGCTCAGTGGGAAAGGAATGAGACCCAGGTGCCCAAAGGTGACAGAAATCAGCTAGAGCCATGAGTGTCAAAGAAGTTGCATAATGTAAGGAAAGAAAGGAAGGAAGAAAAGAGAGATAAATGTGACCAAACTGGGCCTAATAATGTAGAAGAGGAAAAGAAGGAATAAGAGTTCAGTGGGAAAGGAAAAAAGGGAATGACACACAGGTGCGTAGTGGCCAAATTAGCCTTAGAAAAGGTGGACAAATGCAGGTGGACTAGCCCAGCCCCATCAGGTAGAAAATAAGAGTGCAGACAGAGAGCTTTCTGTGGACTTCCAAAGCCTCATAGTTGGGAGGAAAAGGCAGAATAAGAGAGCTGATTGTGCTGGCCCAGCGGAAAGTGTCGCAGGGGTGCCTTGCAGCATGTTTGAGACTGAGCACCGGCATGGCCCCAATAGGACTGGGCCCTGAGTGTGGCTAATTGGAGCATTGTATCTGGGAATCAGGCTTAATAATAGGGGACAAATTGTGATCTATGGGAGAGCTCAGTGGTAGAATGAGTTACAGGTCAGTAGTGGGGAAATTATGCCTGATAATGTAAGAATGAAAAGAAGAAATGAAAGGGAGCTAAGTGTTGGGAAAGGACCAAATGGAATCAGGGAGAAATAATAAATGGCAAGGTAAGCAATGATAGACCAAGAGGGGGGCAAGAGGGACAAATGCCCTGGATGCTGCCCCTCTGGGGGTACAGCCTCCAGCTTCCCCCCCCACTGCCCGTTTGTCTTTTTTTTGAAGCAAAAAATGGCAGCAACTCTGCTGGCTTGTCTCGCTTTAAAAAAACCCTCCTCTCAATGGAAGAGGGGGAGGCCCAGAATCAAGGCCGGAGTGGAAGCGAGGTGCTGCCTGTCCAGCCACGATTCAGAACTGCAGTGGGCCACCGCCTCAGGGGAGCCCTGGAACCACAGTGTGCCGGGAGTCGCAACTCCCAGTACGCTGACCTTCTAGGTTTCCCCTTTCCTCCAGAGCTTTCCGTAGAGCGCTTTCTGACACCCAGACAGAACACCTGGCCCTTTTCTTGTTTTTCTGGTTGGTTGCAACCCACCAGTTTGGGAACCACTGAAGAAGAGCCATGAGTCGCCAAGTGGAGTGTGATAATGCAAGAAAGGAGAAAAGTAGGGAAAGCAAGCTTTATGTGGAGTAGTTGAGTCTGATAACGTGGGAGGTGGGGAGGAGGAAGAAATGGGAGAGTTCCGTGGCATAGAAAAAAATGAATAAGACCCAAATGCATAGTGGCAAATACAGCCTGGCAATATAACAGAGAAAACGGAGCTCAATGTGGCCTAAGTGAGCCTAATTTTAAACAAAAAGGGAGCGCTCAACGTGGGCAAAAAGCAATGGGACATATGTAAGTGGTGGCCCAGTTGAACCTGGCAATGTCATGGGAAGGGAAGAATGAAAGGGAGCTGAGGGTGGCTAAATAATACAAGAGGGAAAAAGACTCTGATCCCAATCCTCTGATTGGGCAGTGCCAGCTGTTTCCATAAAGCACTTTCCAACCCCCAGACAGTAAGGAACACTAGCAGGAAGGCCTGCAGTGTCCCACAGTTGCTACGAGCCACCTGACGGCCGCCAAGGCAGATAAGTGCTGCGCCGGGTGGCGGATGGGCAAGGGAGGGTGGCAAAATGGCATTCTAGAAGTGGAGAGGGGGTGCTTTGGGATGGGGGAGGGCAGAAGGGAGTGGTTCAGATCAGGGAGCGGGGCAGAGGTGACAGAGCAGCCCTCCACAACAATCTAACCCCTGCCCCGGACCTGAAATCCCTACACAGGGCTACTTGGTTCTGCAATAGCTAAATAGCTGGCACAGCTCCGAATAGCCCCATTGAGCAGGCTGAGCTGCTGCACAGAGCAAGGAAACCAATGAGGAGGAGACCTCCCTCCTGCTCTTCTCCAAACCGGATACAGCAGGGGCCCAGTGGCATAGGATTGGGCTGTAGGGTAGGTAATGGCCAGATTGAGCCTTATAAAATAGGGGGAAGGGGAGGAATAAGGGAGAGCACAGTAAGCAAGAAAAAAAAGGAATCCGGGAGAATGAAGTGTGGCCAAAGAGTGCCTGATAATAGAAAGAAGACATGAAGGTATGAAAGAAAGAGAAGTAGAGCAAAATTGAGCTAAAATGTGTTCTAAAAAAGGAGGATCAAAGGAGAGACCAAACTGCAGCTGATGACTTAGGAAAAAGTTGGAATAAGGGAGAGCTTAATGGGAAGGGAAGGGGAAAAATGGATTTGTAGTGGCCCCATTGAATGAGAATGTCCTGAAAGAAGTATAATGTATAAAGAAGTTTCAGGATAATGTTTTGTTGTAACTTTTTAAAAACATTTTCCCATGTTTTTATTTTATGAAACACAAAAACAAACAAAAAGAAAAAATTAAAAATGAAGATATTACAAGTTATGCCGTAAGGGGGGAGCCCAGCATGATGCGGGGAGGGGGCAGGGAGGCCGGTGTGACGCGGGGTTGTGTGTGCTAGAGGCGTGCCAGAGGGCGGGCGGGCAGGAGAAGGAACCACGGAGCTCCGCTCTGCAGGATCCGAGGTGCTCATGGAGGCTGCATGCCTTACACAAGCGCCTTTACTTTAGCGGTGCCAAGAGGGAGCCGCTAAGACAGTAGTCCCATTGCGGGGCTGCCTCCCTTACCCGGGGGAAGCAGACGGACGTCCTCTACTCCTGAGGTGCCTCCTCCAGTAGCCATATACAAACATAAGCCTGTGCACACAAAAAACAACTTTGTCAAAATTACTCCATTCCATTCGTCTAATATACAATATCTAGAAATAATCGTACATCAATACAGTGGCTAGATACTGGCTGTATATATGTCAAGAAATGGCGTCTATAAGCCGTTTGTTCATATGTAGTGATACCTATTCATCCCCTTCCCCCGGGTAAAGGGAGTAGCCCCGCAATAGGGCTACTTGATTCACTGCCAACCAAAAGGTCAGTGATGAGGTCAAAGCCTTCGTGTCGGGTGGCGAGACGAACATGGGGGCTTTGGATCTTGTCGCTCCACCAGTCCCGCCTCCCTCCCAATCCGCTCCCTCCCCATCACACCTCCCCCCACCCTCTCCCCTCCCCCCACCTCCCCGTCACGCCTCCTCCCTACCCTCTCCCTGCCCTCCGCCCGCCTCCTCCCTCCCTGGAACACCTCCTCCCCGCCTCCCCCCACATCCCCGCTTTCCTCTCCACTGCTCATTGATTCATGTGACCCCCAAGTGGCGAAGGTCAGACGCCCGCCCGGCGCTAGCCCAGTGCCAGCCAGCGCTGCCCTAGCATGGGCGCTTGCCCAGCGTTAGGGTTCGCAAACGTGCCTTACAGCTTGGTTGGGACGGTGCATGCCTGCGGCAAGCCGGTGTGTGGAGCTCGGGATTGGGCTCTAAATATACTCTGTAAAACACTGTCCCCAAGTGGCATAACTTCAGATTTAGTGCAGTTAATCCTGTATCCAGAAACATCACTGAACAAGTAACTAATTTAAGTATTTCAGGTATGAACATCTGGGGACTAGAAATAAATACTCATATATCATATTAGTATATCAGCGTATAAGCATATTCTAAATTCTTTGTCGCTGCTCTGAAGTCCAGAAACCTTACAGTTTTGCCTACCTGCGGATGCTAGTGGTTCTAAACACAGATTGAACAGTCAAGGTGGGAGGGGACATCCTTGCCCAACTCCTCTTTCCAATAATATCTCCATGGACAGATAACCATTCACAGACATTCTTGATCAAAGTCCAGAATACAGAATTTTGATCCATTTCAAAAATTTTTCCAGAAAGCCAAATTTCTTTAAACTAAAAAATATAAACTTAAATATAAACTTATATTGAACTCTATCAAACTCCTTCTCCGCATCTAATGAAAGTTTCACTATCTGATTAGATCGCTTTAATTCCAATGAAATTGAATCCTCAAGAAGCCTTAGATTATCAGAGCCTTTACGGCCTTCTAGAAAACCAACCTGATCGGGATGTATAATCATTTTAATGACCTGTCGAAGCTGAGTGGCCAACACTGTGGTCTGTATCTTAGCATCTACATTTACCAATGATATAGGATGGTAGTTGTCCCATTGGGTGGGAAATTTCTCTGGTTTTGATATTCGTTTGATATACCCCTTAGCAAAAATCTCATTATGCCAGTGATATCACGTGGGAATTAGGATTTCCCAAAAAACTTTATACCATTCCACTGGGAGTCCGTCAGGTCCAGGAGATTTTGAATTACTTAATTTAAAAATAGCAAGCTTAATTTCTTCTAATGTTATAGATTCAGCTAACAACTGTTCCTGGTCCCAATTAAGCAAAGGAAGGTCAGTATTATTTAAAAACCTGTCTGTATCCTCATCCTGTGGCTCGTTTCCTCTACTATATAATTTAGAATAAAATTTCTTAAATTGACATTTGTTAACTAATTTCATAGGGTTTAATATATACTTGGTTATTCTCATCCTTTATGTTCTCTGTCCTAATTGTATTAACTGATATGCTAAAATGTTCCCAGGCCGCTCCCCACTTTCCTAGAACTTCTGACAGGTATAATGGAAAGCCCTTTCTACTCTTAGAGCCCAATCCTGAACTTGATGCGCCAGCTTACTGCGAGCTGTAACGCCAGGCAAGCACCCATGCTAGCCCAGCACTGGCCGGTGCTGGGCTAACGCCAGGCAGGCACCCAGCCACCGCCGAGCAGTGGAGAGGAAAGCAGGGGCAGGGGGATGTGGGGAGGAGATGTTCCAGGGAGGGGGGAGGCCGGTGGTGGGTGGGGAGAGGGCGGGGAGGAGGCGTGGCGGGTAGATGGGAGGCGGGGAGAGAGTGGGAGAGAGGAGTGCCGGGGGAACAGGGAGAGAGGGCGGCGGGACCTGTGGAGCAATGACACCAAGCACCTGAGTCAGAGGCTCTTACTCACTGCCAATCTTTTGGTTGGCGTTGAATCGAGTAGCCCCATTGTGATCCAATAAAATTTACAATCGAATAAACAAAATTAGAGCCCCAAATTTACAATCGAATAAACCAACATATATATAGATATAGAACACCAAAGTACATACTAATCAAACAAAATAAACATACACTGACAAAAAAACTTAAAAACCAGAAACAGAATAGACAAAACCCACTTAAAACCCCTAAACCTAATAGAGGAAAAAAAAAATTAAAAATGAAGACCTGTGGACCCTGTTAAAAAATCCTCCTTCTTAACACTTCTATGTAAAGTAGGAGCACCAATCACTCATTCTCTACCATCTCAGCTGAGGCTAAGGAGATAAGCTAAAAAAAAGGAAAACTCACAGAGGAGGCCAAGCGTATCTTCAAGTGAGATCTCCAACACTAGAGGAAAAAAGAAGGAAAAGAAAAGAAATTATCTGAGTATATCTACAGACACAGGAAAGTAGTGGCCAAATGGAGCTTGATACTGCAAGACAGAAAAGAGGGACTAAAACAGATCCATGTGTGCTCAAAAGGAGCCCAAGAGTTTAAGAAAGAAAAGAATGTTAAAAAGGGGGCTAAATTGAGCCTGATAACTTGGGGGGGGGCAATATGGGAAATGTTCAATGGGAAAGAAAAAGCCAAATCAGCCACAGGTCAGAGGTTGCAAACAAATCCTGATCACGTAAGACAGAAACAAAGGAATAAAAAAGTACTGCTCGTGTCCAAACGGACAGCCCAATCCTCTGCAGCGCTGGTGCAGTGGGGTAGCCACGTCTATGCTGTATTCAGTGTGCTACTGAGCAGGTGGGAAATCTCCTCAGGGTAAGGGAACATTTGCTCAGTGCGGCTGCTTAGCTTGAAACCAAGTAGACATGTAACTCTGGCAAGTCCGGGACAGGGGTTAGGGTGCAGCAGAGGCCTGCTTCACTGTCCCCACTTGCTCCACTGTCCCCACCCCTCCCAGGCCCAGGCCACCCTTTGTTCACCCCCTCCCCGCCACTGGAGCTCAGTGATGATGGAATAAAGGGGAGGGAGGACCCAGGAAAGTGTTGGCCCAACTGACCTTGATCATGTCAGGAAGAATAACAGAAAGCAAAGTGCCCCAATTCAGCCTGGTAACATAAGAAGGAAAAGAATACAGGAGAGCCAAGACGTGGCCAATCTGAACCAGGTAAAATGAAAAAAAAGACAGGATAACAGAGAGATAAATGGGAAAGAAAAAAGGAATAAGGGAGAGCAAAGTGGTGGCCAAATAGAGCCTCATGATGTAAAAAGAATGAATAAAAGGGACCTAAGTTTGGTCAAAAGGAGTCTCATAACCTAGGAAAAAACTTGGCAGTGGCATACCTGAGGGGGGGCAAGGGGGAGGGCTGCACCACATTGCAGACCACTCCCCATGCTACCCCCCTCACACCACTCAGGGTGAAAGCTCAGAGGCATTCAGAGGCCCGGGGAGGCATTATGCTGCCTCCCCGACCCTCGAAAGGCCTTCTAAAGCTGGTGAGGGCTGAAAATCCCACTTCCAGTTTCACAGAGAAAACAAGAAGTGATGCTTTTAGGCCCATAAACCCCTTCTGGGGCTGGGCTGGGGAGGCTTCCCTGGCCCTCAGTTTGCCTTGTAAGGGAATTTAAATGTCACTTCTGGTTTCCTCCGTGAAACTGAATGTGAGTTTTTCAGCCCTCCCTGGCCTTTAGAAGGCCTTTAGAGGGTTGGGAAGGCAGCACCCTGCCTCCCTGGGCCTCCAAAAGGGGAGCAGGGGGTGTTTGTTCACTGGTGGGGGGCGGCAGCTTGGTGTGTGGGGGTGTCGACAGCCTGTGTTCTTGGTTCTGGGTGCTACTGGGGCCAGAGTCGCCACTGAGACATGGAATGAGGGAGAAGTAAAGAAAAAGAATTAGACACAGATAAGTGTTGACCAAATTATGGACCCAATCCCAATCCCTCCTTCGGCTGGCACAAGTCCCTTGCACTGGCCTGCCTGTTCCCACAAAAGTTAGGATTGGGCTGTAAGCCTGATAAGGGAAGAAAGCAAAGGAGGAATAAAAGGGAGCCATGTGTGGCAAATTTGAACCTGCTACGTAGAATGAAGGAGGGAAAAAGAAGGGGAGAGCTCTGTGGAATAAAACCCAGGTATTTGGTGGCAGAAGGAGCCTGAGAAGAGTGGCAGTCCAAGGCCACTATTCTGCCCAGGGGCTCACTTGGAGGTGCCACCTCTTCTAAGGCCTCCAAGGTGAAGAGAGAAGGAGGAATAAAAGAGAACGATGGTGATGGTGATAAATTTAGGGAGGATGTCAGAAAGATGGGAGAAGGGAATAAAAGAGACAAGTAGGAGAAAAGTTTCATCACGAAGGAAGAAGCAATAGGAGAGAAATGGGGGGAATGGAAAGGAAGGAATAAAACTGAGGTAGAGAGTTAGAAACTCTGCAAGGGAAGATGGGAGCAGAACAGGAAGGAAGGAAGGAAGGAAGGAAGGAAGGAAGGAAGGAGTGTTGGGGGAAATGGTGGCAGAGGTCAGAAGAACAAGAAAAAACTCAGAAAAAAACTTGGTTTTTTTCCAAACAAAAAAGAGAGGTGGAATAGAGAGGTAATAAGCCAAGTGCAAGAATGAAGCACTGTCAAGGCTCTTACCTGTGACCCATTTTCAGCATTTCCAACGGATTCCTCTGATCATATTGTGGAGTCTGAGGGTGCTGCTGTTTTTATGGAGTCCTTGCTGCATTTGTGGGGAGTTGGGCGCTTTTCTTGGACAGAGGCGAACACAGCCAGGCCTGCAAGCCCTCCTCATTCTTGCCTTTGGTGCCCCACTTGTCCCTTGCCTGCAAAAGAAGATTCTAATAGGGAATAAGGGAATAAGTGGCCCCTTTGCTCCAGCTGGACAACAGCAACAATGGCAGTCCGAGGAGTCTCTGGTTGCTTCCATTCTAACCTCTTTCTCAGAAAGGTCCACATGCAGGAGATGAGAGAGAAAATGTCGAGCACATCTGTGTGACCAACAGCCATAGGATTACATTGACAATGCATCTGGCCCGATTCAAGAAAGGCCAGGAGGGATTAGAGAAGTTCTGTCATTTTACCAGGAATCAGTTGGATACATGTTTGAACAGACACCTTCAACATCGTATTCCTCCAGAGGATTCCTGCAAGGACAACAGTTGTGAAACCACATCAACTTGTTGCTTCTCGAGTAGGCCTTCTATCAAAGTTAGCACAGCGTTGCTGGAAAAAATGGACAAATTTTCTGGATAAAAATGAAAATTGTTTATTAAATCTTAATAAAAATAGTAATTTTTTCATTGCTTGTAGTCTTATTAGAGGGTTCCTACCTTTGTGTCACAGAACACTAAATAACTTCTCTGGTACAATATGTTAATGGATTATTATTCCAAAGAGAAAGGTTCCTGTCTGGTATATAATGGTCCATTCCAAATACCTCCGCCCAGGCACATGACTAGTTGTCATGAGAATTGACTGACCCCAGCTCTGGGGAGGAGAGCTGTGTGGACTTGCTTTGCTTGGAAGATTGACTCTTCCTACCTCTTCCCAAGGGGCCAGTGATGTTGCTGGGGGTGCAGGGAGTTCTGACTGCACTGGGTGATGCACTTGGGGAGGGGGTGACACCATTGCTAGCCAAAATGGTGAAATCTTAGTATTTTTGAATCATGCCATCATGTTATATATTATGCAATGCAGAATTTTGTGCAGAATTCAATGAAACAACCTACATTTAAATATCTGCATTCTATCGAAAGCTGTGAACAAATAAACGGAAAAGGAAAACACAACTGCTTTATGTAAGAAAAAGTGGATTTTTTAAACTCAGAACTGACCAAATGAGACAGATTATTCTGAGAGCCAATCAGGTGTTAAGATTACACAGCAGGGAATCAGTAAGGTATTAGTACACGTCAGCTCTCACTTCCATGTAATCCTAGAACTCATTCAGTTGTGTGTGTGTCAACCAGATGACCAGTGGTTTTTTGTTGGTTACTGATTGGATTGGGTGTTCTGTTATATATTCAAATAAATAAATAAATAAATAAATAAATAAATAAATAAATAGATAGAGTTAATGGGGTTATACCAACCTAGGAGCACAATCCTGTTCCCTGACCTCAGAGTTGCATTGCCCTTACCCCCGTGCTGGAAAGTTGGTTAGGATTGCGCCCTAAGTCATGCCACTGCATTTCGGCTGTGTGTAGAATACTGTCATTTATTCTGCATGGTCTCGTATGGCAGGAGGTACCTCATGGGGATGGGCAATGAGCTATTGCACTGGGTGATGCAAACCCTGGTTACGCCTCTGTGTGGAGCTGTTAATCCTCAAAAGCGTTGACGATAGAGGTATGGAACATGGAGGACATCATGGATTCAAACCAGCTCCATTTACAAACTAGCTCATATGAGCTGCAGAATTTTTCTGGCTGCTGAACTTGGAATGTGTGGATAATTTTTCAGTACTTTTAGCACAGATACATAGAATCTAATGAGCTTTTGAACCTTGACTCTACTTCGTAGTCAAAGGATGGAATGCAGCACATTGTTAGTAGCAAGTTGAAAAGTCAGACAGAAATTCTGAGATTGTCAAATGGTTGAAAGTACATCAATTCCATTTCAGTGATAATTTCTAGAACTGTCCTTTTAATTGACAGCTGTGACTGGGGCTTAATAGCGCTCTTTATGTCTTGTATTAGAAAGATCTGAAGGATGAGGCATTTTTTTTAATTGGGAACAGTTGCCAACTGCTGCCAACAGGCAACAAAGTATTGCTGTGCACATTCCACCATCTTTTTGCTTGTGAGCAAGGCTTCTGTGACAGGCAGAAATGTTACCGATGCTGTTTTCACCAGCAGAGCGCTGTTGCGAGAGACACACCTGTGAAACTTCTACCTGCCATGCGGCCACTGAAGGTAGACGAGGCAAGACAGAAAAAGTAGTGGTCATCCTGTGCGTGAAGAAGAAAAACAAGACTTGTTCACACAAAAGTTAGTTCAGAGTCATTGAAAGAAAAACAGAGACCTTCAGCACTTTTCCTCAGAACTATTTGCTTTTATTCAAGTGCAAATGGATGCCATTCAATTAATCAATTCAATCTCGTATGATTATGATTTGGGTGATAGTCCCTGATTTCCCTGTCCTGTATCTGAAGCTCAGCCTAGAAGGAAGTGCCCCTTGAACACCACTTCCCTGCCCTTATCATGGCGTCTTCCTCCTTTTCACAGCCTGCTTCTCAGAAAGCTTGTGACTCTCCCTGCTGGCAGGTCACTCTTAGGATGATCCAGCCCCCCCCCCCCCCACCGCCCAGGTGGAAACTCCCAGGAAGCCTGTTAGTGGAATGCTGGGCTGGGCTGATGCTTTTCTGAAGCTCTTTCCATGACTCCTCTTGAAAGGGGAGAGCGAGGGAGAGGACCAGTCACCAGATCGGGTATGGCAAGTGTTGCTTTGGGGGCATCAGGCAATTCGAGACTGCCATTTTCTATACTTTGACTGGGGTGCAAGAGCCCAGTCCTATGCATGTCTACTCAGAAGAAAGTCACATTACAGTCAATGAGGCTTACTCCCAGGTAAGCAAGGATAGGAGTGCAGTATAATTCCCACTGAATGCATTCTGTGTGCATGTGCGCATGTGTGTATGTGTTTGTGTGACTGAGCATGCTTCATACTTCTACAGCTATTTATTTATTACTCTGTGTGTTAGTGATTACTTTAATAATTATATATATTATTTTTACAGCCTAATTATGCATCCTAACAGCCCAATCCTGAGCTGCCTGTGGTGTGCAGCTTGGGCAGCACTGAAAATGGCTGCCGCTGCATCCTGCGCGCCAATGGGAGCTGCGGGCGGCACCTCCGAAGAAGGGCACTTCTGGAGGAGGCCCTGCACCACACGGAACAGCTCTGCCGGACGGTTGTCAGCAGACACAATGGTAGCAGAGAAGAGCGATCTCTTTGCTGCTGCCACCGCCACCAAATAGGCTCTGTAATGAGCTCTACTCCGTGTCCGATCGGATTCATCACAAGTTTTCTGGCACTGTTGCTCTAGACGCCTGCCCTGCCGCTTCATCATTCGCAGCTCCTCAGTGAACAAAGGAGCCGCTCCGAGTCTGCAACGTGGCAGAGGTCGCTCCGGAGCAATCTCATCCACTGCCCTGGTCATTTCCCCATTCCAGGGTCTCAGATGAGATTCCAGTCTTGGCAGTGGGAAAATTCCCCAGAGCCCTCAGGAAACCTTCAGGATCCATTAACCTCCGGGGGTGCACCATAAAAAACGGTCCCCTGCCTCTGCGGAGGTAGGAAGTCGCAACAAGCCTAAACCTTACCAGGAAGTGATCTGTCCATGACAACGGAGTGATCTTGATCTCCTCTGCATCCAGATCACTACCCCTGTGCCCAGCTGTAAACACCAGGTCCAGCACATGTCCTGCAGAATGTGTTGGGGCCAAGATCTTCTGGGACAGGCCCAGGGTTGTCATGGCAGCCATGAAATCCTGAGCTGCACCTGCTGCAGAGGCCTCGGCACGAACATCAAAGTCCCCCAGCACTAGTAGGTGGGGGGACTCAAAGGCCACCCCCGAGATCACCCCAGTCAGCTCAGACAGGGAGACTGTTGGGCAGCAGGGTGGGCGGTACACAACAGAATCCCAATCTGTCCGGCCCTCTCAACACAGCATGCAGGCACTCGAAGCCAGCAAACTGCTGGGTTTGAATCTCTTTCAATGCAGCCAATTTGAAACGGAGACTGGTTTGAAACGGGTTTATTAGTAATTTATTTCACAGAACCCTGGGAACTGTAGTTTTGCCAAATTGGGGACATTTCCCTGTCATCCTTAATCTTCCTTTAGCCTTGCCAATTAAGTGCCCAATCCTATCCAGTTTTCCAGTGCTGGTGCAGCTGTGCCAGTGGGGCATGCACTGCATCTTGTGATGGGGCAGCAGTCACAGAGGCCTTAAAGTATGGGAACATTTCTTCCCTTAGCTTGGAGCTGCATTACAGCTACACTGGTGCTGGAAAATTGGATCGGATTGGGCCCTAAGATGAAAGTGCAGAATGTGCACCTGTCGCCACCGCTCCCCCAGAAGCAACACCCTTGTAGAAATTACCATGTTCCACAGTAGAAGAAATAGCACCTCCCCCCCCCCCCAGCCAGTACAAGTAGAAATCTCTCCCCACCTTCCTTGGAGCTGCTCTCAACCAGCCCTTCTCACCATGTGCTCTGGACGGGGGCAGGGTGACCAGAGGTTGTAACTTCCAAGGAGCCCTCCAGGACCCTGTTTTACTCACTCGACACACATGCACTCTCTCCCTCACTCCCCATCCCTGTCAGAAGCACCAAGCCCTCTTCCCTCCTGTGCAAGAAAAAATGTTGCAAAAAGGGCTTCAAATCACCCCTTTTTCAAATCATCACTTTTTGACTAGACAAAAAGAGGTTTGGAAAAAATGCTAGGAGGGGCAAACTGCTGTCTCGGGGGGGCAAGGCTGGAGTGATTCAAGTACTGACTAGTTTGGAAAAACATAAGAACATAAGAGGAGCCCTCACTAGATCAGGCCAAAGCTTCCTGTATCTCACAGTGGCCCACCAAATGCCTCAGGGAGCACGCAAGATGACAAGACACAACCTGCGTCCTGGTGCCCTCCCCTGCATCTGGCAATCAGAGGCAGCCTGCCTCTAAAACCAGGAGCTTGCACATACCTACCATAACTTGCAACTCGTGATGGACTTTTCCTCTAGAAATTTGTCCAATACCCTCTTAAAGGCATCCAGGCAAGATGCCACTACTACTTCTTGTGGGAAGGAGTTCCACAGACTAATTACACACTGGGTAAAGAAATATTTTCTGTTGTCTGCCCTAACTCCCCCAACTCTCATTTTTAGTGGATGTTACATGACGACACCACTTAATAATGACACGGATGACCGGAGGAGGTTAAAACCATTTACTGCAGCGCTGAGGACCAACACCTTGCAAAGCAACTCTGGGTGTGGCCCTGAACAATGACATTAGCTGGCTTATATACACTCTGGGCGGGGTTACATAAACGTGGTCACGCCCTGTTACTATACAGATACAGGATAGTCAGGTTGGCTACTTTCCTGTTACTATGCAGATACAAGATAGTTGCTACTTTCCCTTGTCACACCCATGTCCATATTTGGCAAAGTTTCAAACACCACTGCTGAACCACACATTGCTTTATGTGTGTGTGTCAGAAGGAGGGGCTGTGGGCTTGGAAAATTTGAATTTCCCTTCTTTGCGTTCTGGCATTATTCCCTCCTTAAGTTACAATTTTCCATATGCCTATATTTTGGTTCATCACCTTCATCCATTACAGTATGGGCAGCAGTCTCTTTTTCTTCATTGCCGCATTAATAGAACTTTGTAAGGGGTGAATACATAAAACAGCATACGTTTATGGTAGTACAAACATAATTGTCAGGGCTTGGAACTGCCAGTTTACCCAGCCCTCCTTTTCTCAGTTTGTACATTCAAACAACACTTCAGTTCAAATTGGGTGCACAATTCATAGGTACTAAAGATTGAAGACAGGAACATTGTTCAAGAGTCTTTAGCCACCAAGAGTCGCTAAGCGTCCGAAAGTCTTTAGGACTACATGTTAGCCCACAGAGATATTGAGCACATTTCAGCAAACACTTTTTAGTGCTTAAGTTGGCATTGCTTACAAGTCTCTTCTTCAGCATTCTAAAGCACAAGTCCAGTCACAAAGAGTTGATGGCACAGATTGCACTTATCACACAACATTTACTTCAGACAGACAATTGAGAGATATCAGCTGGCACAATTATTTCTCAGAATGCGATCAGGTTTCTCCTACCCTGGTACTTCTTGGGAGCGCAGGTCTGGAACGAGGGCTTTGGACATCAACAACCCCGTGGAGCAAAGCCATGCAAGGGAAGCGTAATCACGCAATTACGTTTGCCAAAGTCGATGTTCATCATATAGCCTTTCTGTAGAACATTCTTGCTGGTAGCACCTGATTTTACTGGCACAGGTGTTGTGGTTTCTTCTTTGAGCCACACTTATACACTTAGGCACATCTTTTGATTTCAGCATCTTTACAAGGTGGTTGTGCGACAGGGCTTTTTCCCTGCATGTATTATTTAGCAATTTGTTTTCCTCTTGTTGAGTACTCTTTTCTCTCATTACTTTGGACTCATCTTATTTTTCCTTTTGCCACAAGCTTATCTCTTGCAACTTGTATGCATTTTTAGCATTTATCCTGTAGTGGAGACACAAAAACTGGACAACTGCAGAAACATAACATTGTTATTTTATAATACAAATAACAATGTCTTATCTTGTCATACCTTTTAATTGGCAATTTTACACCTTCAAATACAAACAGCACAGTTGCAACCTTAAAAATCAGAGACACTTTAAATACTTGCCACTTGGAACTAGTCAACTTTTGCTTGGGTGCTCAGGTCCTTTTTACGTATATTTTCCTTTTCTTCTCATCTTATTTTGTTTCATCAGACTTGGCAACTGACAAGAAACTTTTAGTGAGCAATCCAGGTGATGGAGGCTGACCTGTTCAAAACAAAATCTGACTTGACAGACACAGGGCAGGCAATTAAACATGTTACAATATTGAAATGGATGCAACTTGCTGATTTCACTTTACATTTTTACAGACACTAATTTACAACAACAATAATACACACTTTTAAAAGTACAGGGCCATTCCTAGACTCAAGCTAACCTCCTCGGGGTCACAAATGTCTTGCGGAATTCTGGGATCCATAATGGATCTTCTCTCCCCTAAGCTCAACCAAGCTTTCCCATCATCCTTAACTGCTCTAAAATCCTATCTAAGATGCTATGGTTGAAACAAGTTTTATTGTCTCTTACGTGTGTCATTTGCCAAACTTTGATCTCTTCTCTGATGATAATAGAAACCCAAACTTTGTTTCTTACACATCACCGTAGGAGCCTTTTAGATGAATGCCATTGGCATTAGATGAATTCACTGGTAGGATCTGGTGCTCTCAGTCAGTTTTTCTCTGTTCAATCTTTCTTTGGTTAAACTATGTGGTTCTTAACTCCAGTTTCTTTCTTTCTTTCTTTCTTTCTTTCTTTCTTTCTTTCTTTCTTTCTTTCTTTCTTTTGCACTGCCCAACCTCGAGGGATGGGCGTTTCTTAGAACTCTGTACATGGCTTGCTGGAAGGAATAGCATTTAAAGCATACTGTGTCGGTTTTAATTTTTCTGTTAGGTACAAGGGACTTTTCACAGGAAACCAAACAACTTGCACAGTACAAATTCTGCTTAGAAGAGAACTTAAACAAACGATTGTTTTACAGACCTTAAATACATACCGCAGTGAACTTGGAATATAGGCTTACAATAATCACAGCACAACATGGACTTTTTGGGCTTTATCTTTTGTAGTTAGTGTTTCATTCTTGGTCAGGGACATATTGCAGAACAGTGTTGTATTGTGTTTTTGCTCTTCTTCTTCTATGGTTCTAAGTAGCTTAAATTTTAGATAGCACAATAGTTTTTACAGATAGGTACATTTTAACTTTAAGAAACATAGACCTTTATATATAAACTTATATAAAAGAGAAAATCTAGACTCACCTCTTTAACACTACAACGCAACCACAGTATTGTTTTCTTTTCTTTTTTCCCTTCAGTTATTACTTACAAGTCACAAGTCAAAACACCATTTGTCCTTTGCATTCACTTTTTGGAAATGACCTGACATTCAAACTTCACGAAGGCAGCTTACTGTTCTGGACTCATATACAGATACTTAAATTGATTTTTTCTTATAGAAAACATTCTGCAAACTGTTATTGTTTATAGAACACTTAAAATGACCATTTGTTAACACACTTTAATTTTTAACTTTCTGCACACTTTTTCTGACCTTTAAAAGCAAGGATTTAACACATCTTGTATGTAGCGTGTCCTTTTAGCAGCATAGTTTTAAAACCTTACAGTAGAATGCAAAATTTAAATCTTCATTAATAGGAGGATGAACACAGGATGCACTTGAAACAGCCTGAGCAAACATAAAACACATCTTAATCCCAGGACGCTTGAGACCCCCACTGGACTCTTAGGTTTTAGAAAAAAGGGATAAAACTTAGATTTTCTTTTAACTAGGAGCACCAAATAGTTTATCAATACTTATGAATCATTTCTCAGACATTAACTGAGAAATGTTAGTTGGATTTTAGTTTACTAAACTAAATCCAGTTGGAAATCCTCTGGATTTAGTTTACTTACTGTTCTTTATATATATATATATATATATATATATATATATATATATATATATATATATATATATATATTAAAGATTTGGCTTTGCTTTCTGAAGCTTGCACTTACTTTCACAACACAAGCTAATTTTAGCTGATGTGGACTTCAAAGTCAGAACTTGTTTTTCTTCTGTTATCTACAATCTCTAAAGAGATGGGCATTTCTAATACGAAAAACCTTAAACACATCTTGACTGCAATAAAACAAGTTATATTTCATTTTGTTCATAATATACTTAAAACCAGTTAACTAATCATAGAATACATACTTGTTACTGAGGCTCTGAAACACATTGGACACTTTAGACACATAATTAGTGCTTCTACTGGTACCATTTACATTTTGAACTGGTACTAATGTTTTGTCTAAAGCATCTTTTGGATCTATTTTCAGTTTGGACCTTATTTTAACTTTCTTGGTACACCTATAGGTCTACAAATACCTCTGCTTATGGTTGGTGATTATTGACGTTAGCCTGTTGTCTAGAATCTACTCTTGCTAACAGTTTCTCTAGCTCTGCTTCGTTGTCTGCACTCAATTATCTGTTTAGCCTGTCCTTGGTCTTGTTGTCTTTACTCATTCTTGAAACAAGGCTCCTAGCAAATGCTAGCAACTTTAAAGACTTGCTTCCTTTCTTTTTCCTCTTTGACTCTTTCGGGTTTCCTAGCAAGCGCTAGCCACTCAGCCTTTGAGAATTAAAAACCCTGCTTCTCAGGCTTCCTAGCAAGCGCCAGCCTCTCAACCTTAGAAAATTTAAAACCTACTTTTCTTTCTACTCCAGAATGCCCTCTGTCTCTAGAGAGTCTGAACTGCCAGCATCATGGACATGTGTAAGAGGAGTGTACAGTGCCAACGTAATAGCAGTAGTTTGCTGCTCCACCATTGAACTTATCATTCGCCTGAGGCAATTACAACTTATTAAAATACAACACATAACTACACACAGCAATAATATTCCTCCTAGAACCCATATGATGAGCGTCTTTACCCATGCTGTCCCAGGTAACCAATCAGTTAACCATGCCCAAAGAGATTCTTTCATCTGTATTCCATCCAGGACCTGTACTGCTTGCTTTACTCTGGTTTGCTCTATTTCAATTAAACCGGACTTATTTCGGCACCACACAGTTATCCATATTTTGTGCAATAAGCTGCCAGGTATAATGGTGCTGTTTGTTGGACTCTCATAAACAATGCCGTTACCTGAGTAGCATAACCATATGTTGTGCTCAGATCTAGTAGTGTTCTCTGAGCTTGTACATATAGTGTGGCCTAGCAAAGAAGCATTAATGGGGTCTTGAAGATATTGGGTTTGTGTGCGAAATATATAATCAGGGTCTGTATGATTGATTATGAGTAGCATTGCACACAAGGATGTGTTAACATACCCCATCCGCTGACAACCTGTTAATGCCTGGACACATGTTGAAAACCTGGTCCCTGGAATTAAGGTAACAGAAACTCCAGCAGAGGCACTATATGCATTTCTTCTCCATGGTCGGCTGGAATCTGGATAGTCTCGTACAAACTGAAACAGAGATTTTGTAGGAGCCTCCTCTTTCCAAGAAGCAATTGAAGCATTAGTGGCCCAAAGAACTTCATCTTGACCTGCAGGGGCAAACTTGTTATACAACCACAATCTGTCCAGTTCCCTATTTTAGCCAGACCATGCATTATGTGCATGATTGGATACTCTCTTGCTGAGATGACAGCTACACATAAACACATACAGATAATAATCAAATTACTCATCTTCGAGGGGAGCATTGCCTGTGTGTAGTCTCCAGGTATCACAGATGCTTACCCTCCTTTGCTTCGTCCTAGCGCTGGCCACCCATCGTCTCCGGGTCAGGTTGATGCTTAGGACTCTGCTTCTGCCACAAGTGTCAGCTTGGTTCCTTCACACCGAGTCACTTTCCACTGCTTGGGCGCTTGGGTCTGCTTAAT
Source organism: Tiliqua scincoides (assembly GCF_035046505.1). Classification (NCBI taxonomy): domain Eukaryota; kingdom Metazoa; phylum Chordata; class Lepidosauria; order Squamata; family Scincidae; genus Tiliqua; species Tiliqua scincoides. Next base: position 121,837,603 of record NC_089824.1, on the reverse strand, counting down.
TCTCGTGAAGTGGATCCACGCTTTAACTCCTAAGCATTTAACTGCAGTGGGTGTGGTTAACAAAACCTGATAAGGCCCTCCCCATACAGGTTTTAATGGCTCATTTTTCCACTTTTTTACTAATACCCAATCACCTGGTTCAATTTCATGCAATGAATCTAGAATGACCTGCAATGAATCTAGAATGACACTCAATTTTAGTGTCCACCCCCTGGTTCCCTTGTTATGTGAGAGGGAAAAGAGTGTCTCTCTATCCACTCTATCCATCCCCTCCATAATTTTCTATGTCCCCCCTCAGGGGCCTCTTTTCTAGGCTGAAGAGCCCCAAATGCTGTCGCCTTTCCTCATAAGGAAGTTGCCCAGTAGCCAGCCCAGTAATCATTTTGGTCATTCTCTTCTGCACATTTTCCATTTCCACTATAACCTTTTTGAGATGTGGCAACCAGAACTGGATGCAATGATCCAGCTGTGGCCTTGCCATCGATGTGTACATTTCACACCATGATCCCTGTTTTCCCGTCAATGGGGGATGCAGGGCAGATAGGGGTGCCAGGGAACTGCTCACATGCAAAGCCTGAGCTCCTGAAGAGGAAAAGGAGGGAAGCCATTACTGCTGGGCGACCCTGCCATGAACATTGTAACATTCAGAGCTGGGCTCGGCCAGTTTGGGCTGGTTTGTGCTAGTTCCTCAGTAATGGCTTCCCTTTGATGTACTGTGTAGATGTGGAGGGTGTTGATTGGTTTATTGGATTTTGGTGCTGACTGGGTTATTGGATTTTGGAGGCATGTCATTGGGTGGACTAACCCAGTGTCAGAGGCAGGATCACAATAACTTATTCACATCGACAACCCCACCTGGGAAGATATCAATTGGCACTGGAGAGTGGGAATGAGCTGGAATCCCTAGCATGTATGCACTTCTGAAACAGAGACGCCTGCATTGGCTTGGTCATGTCGTGAGAATGGATGATGGCCGAATCCCAAAGGATCTCCTCTATGGAGAACTCGTGCAAGGAAAGCGCCTTACAGGTAGACCACAGCTGCGATACAAGGACATCTGCAAGAGGGATCTGAAGGCCTTGGGATTGGACCTCAACAGGTGGGAAACCCTGGCCTCTGAGCGGCCCACTTGGAGGCAGGCTGTGCAGCATGGCCTTTCCTAGTTTGAAGAGACACTTGGCCAACAGACTGAGGCTAAGAGGCAAAGAAGGAAGGCCCATAGCCAGGGAGACAGACCAGGGACAGACTGCACTTGCTCCCAGTGTGGAAGGGATTGTCACTCCCGAATCGGCCTTTTCAGCCACACTAGACGCTGTTCCAGAACCACCATTCAGAGCGCGATGCCATAGTCTTTTGAGACTGAAGGTTGCCAACTACAAAATGTGATTCATGCCCAACACTCTTTCCTCCAGCAAGTGCTTCCATTGCTCCATTACTATTGCAAATTCTGCAGGCAATATGGTTGCTTAGGTGCAGCAGTAAATTGTCAAATGTTGGAGTTCACCAATACGTTCTCCAGAGCCATGTCCCATTAAGACTATAACGGAAAAAAAATCTACTTTAAGTTTCTTCATTGGATTGTATTCTTCTCCTGCCATTTGTTTCTACATTGAAACTTCTTCTACTTCATTTAAAGGCCAACCTCATTACATCTCCAACGCTTGGAGTGGGTTGCAGTGGGTTTTTTTAAAAGCAAATGTAAGGAAATAGAAAAAGATGATTTTAAAATATTCTAATTAAAAATAGAAGATATAGTATAGTGCAATTCTATACCTGTTCTATTCAACAGTAGGTTCCATTGAGTTTTGTGGGGTTTCCTCCTAGGTAAATGATGATAATGTTGCAGCCTTGAGATGTTAGCTTATGTACATTTTTTCAGAAGTAAGTCCCGCTGTTTTCAATAGGACATAGTCCCAGATGTACAAGGCGTCTGGAGAAAATGTATGCACGCTTTATACTGTTAAATTTATTGTGCTGAAATTCACACATATCTGTTAATGCCTGTGACATGTAATCGTGTGTCGAAGCTGCTTACCCTGCACGCTTGGCAGAGGCGGGAAAAGCCTGAGTCGCTCTTGCTCGGGCCACTTTGGGGGTGGGGGCAGACTGCCTGCTGCTGCTTGCCCTCAGTTCAGCCCTGCGGGGTGACACCCACCTGCCCTCCTTTGTACAGGCTGAGATGAGCTGGTTGCCCTTCATGGGAGCCAGGCAGGAGCCTGATTGGCCAGGGCAGACAGCTTTTTTTGCTTACCGCAGACTAGTGTGGTTTGGTGTGATTAGTTTCATTCATTCATTCATTCATTCATTCATTCATTCATTCATCATCTTTTGGCCACTTTAGGCAGGTGTTGTGGGGGCCAGTTAGGCAACAGTTGAAGCTGGGCATCCAACCTGAGATCAGGAAGGTCAGTGGGTGAGCCAGGACCACTCACATGTTGCTTGCCTGGTTTGGTGAGGCTGGTTGGCAGGTGCTCTGACTGGATGCAAGGAAAAGGGAAACTTTGCTGGATGGAAAGACAACTGCAAAGCTTGCTGGTTTGTGGGAAGCAACACAGTCTGGCTGCCTTGACCCTTGGGGGAGCTGAGCTCTTTGGATGGTACTTAGCAGCTACAGTATCTGATTTTTAATAGTCTCAGGACTTGAGGCAAGTAGTTATCTAATCTTTCCATCACCCTTTGATGACCCACCCAAAATCAGGTTGCGACCCACCCATGGGTCCCAAGCCGACACATAGTTTGGGAACCACTGCTTTAGAGGATTCAAAGCATGTCATGCAGTGACCTCAGCCCCTTTATCTCCTATATAGAGATTTGTGCCTGTGGTTTGGAAGCACTAGCTTGTTGTAAGGTCATCTCATGAGTGCATAGCATTGGCAAGATTTGGACCATGACTTACTGCTTCACAGCTCCCTCTTGTCACTTCCAAGCTCCAGTTAGGAAGGCTACACCTTCCTCTCGTACACAGCCTTACAATTTTGGAATCATTTACTTCATAGTCTTCTGCTTAGCTACGCAGTCTGGTCATTGTCAAAGTTTGATACTGTCTCCTGAGAACAAGAGCAATCCCTTATCTATTAAGTGGATGGCTGTGGTATTGATGGCGAGTCAACTGTGCCTCCTCAAGAGGAAGCTGGGCCGGCACTCCAAGAAGCACCAGCCGGCAGAGGTGACCCAAGCCTCCGCGTCTGCTCCTCTCTCGGACTTGCGTCTGGGCTGATGCAAGAAGAAAAGGTAGGTGGGGAGGAGGCGGGAGGGAGGCATTCCTGGCTGTGGGGAGGGCAGGTGGTGGGCAGCCTCGGGGGCAGGCGGGTGGAGAGTGGGAGGCGAGGCTGGGATCCGGCAGTCACACTGGATCCCACCCCCCGTTCCCGGGGAGAATGTTACGTGAACATCCCCATTTTTCCTTTTAGTTGTGATTTTATATCTGGTTATGTTACTATGGACTAAAATATGCAGGCTTCAACTTCTCACACAGGCCAAATTTCTGAAACTCTGGTCAAGCCACAAACCTACGCAACCTCCACCTCTCTGTGGGTACTGTATTCATTGTATTGTTTTAACCCAATCACTGTTTATGCAAAAGGGTTTCCTAATCCAATCACTGATTATGCAAACACATTAAACCTCAACACACAGGTCACAATCAGGTCAAGCCACAAGCTCATGGTTACAACATCCACCTCTCTGGGAAGAAGTCTGGCATAGTAAATCATTGCTGAAGTGTCTCCTATTCATTGTATTGTTTTAACTCAATCACTGCTTAAGTACTCTATGCAAATTTGAACTGCCTTCCTGGGTTGCTGTATTTACTGCATATTGTGAGTTCCCCCCCCCCCACCTAGGAAGCCAGCCATTAGCTGATAATCCTTTCACATCCTGACTCCAAACTCCCCGCAGGGGTGACAGAAAGGAAGCTACCCCCAGCTCAGCGCCCAGCTCCGCACTGTCGCAAAAAAAACCTTTTTAAGAGAGGGCTGCCACATGCTTACTCTCTCTGGCTCCCCCCCCCCCCCGTCCAAGAACCAACACGTTCTGTGTTGTGAGGGTTCTCCTGCCAGGAGTCTCGCCCCCCCCCATCCAACTGCTCTACAAGAAAGGTAACTATCTGCGTCTGGAACCTTTTCCCTTCTTCCCCCTTTTTTTCTCCCCTTCTCTCCCCATCTTTAGTCAGCAACTGGGTTTGGCAGATCAGGGACCCCTAAAATCCTTCCCTACAACCGATCCTTTTGCTAATTTCCTCAGATGCACCAAATACTTTTCACATGCAACCACCATAAAGCTAGCTACACTAGATTCAAGTGCTAGGACCAAGACTTATCATTGGTTGACCTTGTTGTAAGGTCATCTCATGAGTGCATAGCATTGAACTTATCATTTTTCCATGTGCATTATGTTTTCCTGTGCATGTGCATTCCATGTTTACCTGTGTACTTTTGTAATAAAAAAATATAATCTTTTATTAAAAGTTATCTTTCTCCCAGTCTCCTCTTTAAGCTAAAAAGGAATTTCTCTGCATTACGCTGTCTTGTTATCCAGCCTGCGATCCTGAGGTTCCAATAAGGGCACTGTAGTAATTCCCCTAAAACAAAACAGCCCTTTTGGTAACAAGAACGGAGCGGTTTCAAGAAGTGGCGCAAGTCCAAGGAGACCCATAGGGGCCAGCAGCCCTTACCCAGAGGTAAGGGGAAAAGTTTCCCTTTGCCTCTAGCTGAGTTGCTTTTGGCCACTATCCTGCACTGGATACAGTGCAAGCCTCCTGGCTTGCCTGTCCTGCATAGGATAGGATTGTGCCCTTTGTTTCCCTGTATCACCTCCTGCTTGTATTTGCATCCTCCCTCATTTTATCTGTAACTCACATCACAATGTCACCTCCTGCTTGTACCTGTTTTTGCTATGATGAAATCCTGATCCCATGTAACCCCCCTGGGATGAGCATTTGCATTTTAGCTGTTCCCAGCATCAAGGGTACTCTAGACTCATTTTTCATTTTCTTTTTGCTTTCTTGCTTTATTACAGTATTTGTATGCTTCCTTTCTCATAGATTCAAGGCGGTTCACAGCGGCAGGCTTGCATAAACCCCATTTTTTAAATGTGGTTTTTACAGATGTGGTTCTATTTGTATAGAACACTTCATTCTCCAGATGTTTCCATTCACAGTGTGGTTATCTTTCCTTATGGTTAATAGGATGATCCCCAAAGATGCATGTAACAGCAACATATGATATGACCCAATCATATCATTCCTGCCCCTGCTGGTGCAGCTGTGCTAAAAAGGATTCCACTGTATCCAGCGGAGAGGTGGGGGAGAACAGTGGCATAGGTAAGGAGGTGCAAAGGGTAGCAGTTGCACCAGGCATCAAGCTTTGGGGAGCAACAAGCTGAACTTACACTAGTGACCAAAATTGTGAAAATCTTGGTGTGTTTCAACCCCCCTGGGATGAGCATTTGCATTTTAGCTGTTCCCAGCATCAAGGGTACTCTAGACTCATTTTTCATTTTCTTTTTGCTTTCTTGCTTTATTACAGTATTTGTATGCTTCCTTTCTCATAGATTCAAGGCGGTTCACAGCGGCATTTTTTAAATGTGGTTTTTACAGATATGGTTCTATTTGTATAGAACACTTCATTCTCCAGATGTTTCCATTCACAGTGTGGTTATCTTTCCTTATAGTTAATAAGATGATCCCCAAAGATGCATGTAACAGCAACATATGATATGACCCAATCATATCATTCTTGCCCCCTGCTGGTGCAGCTGTGCTAAAAAGGATTCCACTGTATCCAGCGGAGAGGTGGGGGAGAACAGTGGCATAGGTAAGGAGGTGCAAAGGGTAGCAGTTGCACCGGGCATCAAGCTTTGGGGAGCAACAAGCTGAACTTACACTAGTGACCAAAACTTTGAAAATCTTGGTGTGTTTGAATAATACCATCATGTTATATGTCATTGGAAAGGTAATTTATTGCTGAATGCAATGAATCCAACTGCATTGGAATATCTGTATTCTATCAAACATTATGGCCAATTAACCAGAAAATGAAAACACAACTGCCTTATGAAACAAAAAGTGGATTTGCTTAACTCAAAACTGACCTATGAGACTGATTGTTCTGAGAGCCATGACATGTTATTATACCCCACCTGTTCTCCCCAGTTTTTTTTGGCCTTCTCCCCTCACTTGGTCGTCCTTGCAACTATTTCAGTAAGCTGATTAACCCTATCAAGAGGAGTGCATTCATGCTCGCGAGATTTAATACCTTCCCCTCAGCTGTTCATATATTACTCTGTTGCCCGGCCCACCAATCTCTTCGAGATACACACTTGAAACCCTGGCTGTCTTCTCCTCTTTCTGGCACTTCTACTGCTCCCTTATTTGTCCTCCTGAGTGACAACTCTGTGGCCATTACCAGTGCAGTAGCAGAATTTCTATCCACAGTTTCCAAGCTTAAACCCCCACCCTGATCCTATACCCCCCTGTTCCCCCCCCCTTTTTCCCTTACCAGTCACTTGTTGGGACTTTCTCTCTCAGCAAAATAGCCACTGTGCTGGCTATTGCTATTGCTATTGTATTAATGCCAATAAAGGTTTATGGAGATACAGCTACATGTTATTATGTTATTGACGTGTTGCAATGTCATGTTGTCATGAAACCAACAAGGTGTTAATATGAGTCAGCTCACATTTCCACGTGAGCTGTAATACTGTGAAATGGAAATGTGCATGATTTCCATGTATCCTAATACTGTTACACTTGCTAACTGGATAAAAGGCCCTTTTTCAAGTGATGCTCTGGTTATATTTAGCAGGGGGAGAATAGCCATTCTTCTTTATCCCAGCACAGTGCTTGTGCTTTTTAGGGGCACACTTTTTATTTATTTACTTAGTTAAATTTGATTTTATCTGTGGGGGGGGGGCTACATATCTTCTTTGACCGCAGGTAGCAGTTCGATGCCTTAGCTCTGCCACTGGCTGGGGGGGAGGAAGTGGGTGGCAAGTGCTGGGGGGAGGAGGTGGGTTCCTCTCAAGTTTCACTTTTGAAAAAGCCCAGGCGTGACATCACTTCTGGAGCAACGTTTTGAGCTTGGCACTGGGCTACAAGATTGTTAGCTACGCCACTGGGGGAGAAGGTTGGGAGGCTTCCAAAGGAAAAGAGAATTTGTCCCCTTAGCCCTCCATAAGCCTCCCACTTCTCTTCGCACCTGCACCAGCTCTTTAGCTATTTACTCAGAGGAGGAGGAGATTCTCTTTCTGCTGAATCGTATTCTGGGTTTTACTGCTTGACCCACTCTCCCCATACACTCGGGGCACGTTTTTACTCACTAGTCCTTTCCCAAAGAACTCATGCAATAAAATTAGATGCTTTAATACCATTTGGAACGGCCTTTCTAAGCTCAGCAATTCAGGGGTATTACAAGGTTCTGTCTTCCAAGAAGCCGCCTTATACTGAGTCCGATCACTGGCCCACCGAGGCCAGTGCCATCTGCGCCATCTGGCAGCAGCTCTTTGGGGTTTCAGGCAAGTGTCCTTCCCAGCCCTTCCTGAAGATGTTAGGGATTGAACCCGAAACCTTCTGCCCGCAAAGCATGAGCTTGGGCGTTTTGACTGAGCTACTGCCCCACCTCTGTTTGGTGAAAATCCATTCTGTCTCCGTCCTCTGGCTGCAGATTAGTGGAAGGCTGGTGCAGAGCTGCAAAAGGCATGCCTCTCCCGTGCACTGCGGGACCTCCAGTGCAATTGGCCAGAGGCTTCACACGTGTGTCAACGACCCACCAAGGCGACATCAGGCTACATCGGAACAGGTAAGGTGGCAGTGGTGGTGGGTGGTGGTTGAGTCAGGGATGGAGCAGGATGAATAGCAGGCCAGGTAGCGGGCGGGATGGGGTGGAAGGCAGTGGGCCACAGTGGTAGCAGCTGGGATCCTGTCCCCCTCTCCTGGCTCTCACACACCACCTCAGGATCCTTAGACTTAGCCAGGTAAATAAATGGCCTGCATCTTGGCAGACAGGTGGCCTACAGGAAGGACATAAGAAAGATTTGGACTTTACTTGCCTGGGCTGTCTAGTCCCCCTTTCACCACAGAGCAGCACATGCACCATTGGTGCCACTGCCTCATGTCAGCTGGTGGCTGAGAGGATTGGGGCATTTGAGTTAAGGCCATTTTCAGAATTTACAGGCAAAGCAAGTTCAAGATCCTGAAAGGCTGAAGAGTGGCTTTGTGGGTTTGACTTTGGTTTGGCCTGCACAAGATTGCGCTGAGGTGCAGAAAAGAAGAGGCTAATGGTCAGAAGTCAGATTTTGGAATTTAAAAACATGTATCTTCCTCAGATTTGACATACTGCTGCCCCCAGCTCCAGTGTTCCCCCACCTGAAGAAGAGGATTGAAGCTGAAAGTCCAAGGAAATGTTTGGGAGTACGGAGGCAAACAAGCGCAGCGTGTGAGACGGCAGAGAATGTTCTGACACCCTACAAACCATGTAAGTTAAGCTGCAAACTCTAACATTAAATTTATTTTTTAAAGCATGAGTGAATTTTGAAAGCATCTGAGCCCTTCTCTTGAACTGAAGATGTTCTGATCCTTGGTATTTCTGATGTACTTCTGATGGCAGAGCTCTGAGCAGCATGTGCTCCAGCACAGTGCGCACTGCACCAGTGCTTGCTGTCCCAAAAGTGCTATACAGCACTTTGTGATGGTACAGCACTTGCAGGCGCAAACGCCCGCAGTGGCCTGCATGCACTGGCGCAAGGAGCAGCACACACCATGGAAAGTCAGTCCTGCGCTGACCCCATGGAATGGAACGTGGCAGGGGGAGGGTGGGGAAGGGGAAGTAACAGGGCATGGAGCAGGCGGTGGGCAGCGATGGGGGAGGGGTGGGAATTTGGGCCCAGGTAGAGGATGTGATCAGCAACAGGCATGTACAACATATCCTATCCCCTTTCCTGGGCCCAAACCAACGACATGGGGCAAGGTGGACTTGTGCCAGCTGTGTAGCTTGTGCAGGTCTGAGTAGCCCCATTGTGGCTGCTGGGGCCTACCCGGGGCAAATGTCCCCTTCCACCACCGAGACCTCCAGCATGCAAAATTCCTGCACAGGATGTCACTGATGCATTGTTGTGTGGGGATTTGCACTGAACTGGCTTGCCCAATGAGCTTCAACTGTGGCTGTGATGCAACAACACATTGTTGGCCAGAGCTCAGGTCCCATTCGAGCTCTTGGTCTCATTGGCATAGAAGAGTTGGTCCTTGCAGGTCCTGACTATCAGTTTGAAGTGCTTCTGTTGTGCTGTTTTGAGAGTTACAGATTTCTGCCTGTTTCTCCATCTGTAAGTTAGTGTTGAGTTAGGTGTTTGTTATGTTTTTTTGATGCCTTCATTATGCAGGTTGGATATTTGATAATATTGGATATTTGTGACTTATTTAGTCTTTACTCTTTACTTTATTTACTGTTACCCTTTTCTAACCCTCACCACTTTCCTTTGGGGTGGAAGGTGGTCAGGCTTATATGAGAACTAAACTTGTTGTCCACTTCAAATAAAGTTTTTCCAATAGGGAATGGTGGAGTGCCTGGGTTTGTTCAAATGTTTGGCACCTTCCTTATGATGAAAGGCTATGGCGTTTGGGCCTCTTCAGCCTAGAAAAGAGATGCCTGAGGGGGGACATGATTATACAAAATTATGCAGGGGATGGACAGAGTGGATCGAGAGATGCTCTTTACACTCCCACATAACACCAGAACCAGGGGACATCCACAGAAATTGAGTGTTGGGAGAGTTAGGACAGACAAAAGAAAATATTTCTTTACTCAGCGTGTGGCTGGTCTGTGGAACTCCTTGCCACAGGATGTGGTGACAGCACCTGGCCTGGATGCCTTTAAAAGGGGAATGGGCATTTTTTCTGGAGGAAAAATCCATTGTGGGTTACAAACCATGATGTGTATGCGCAACCTCCTGATTTTAGAAATGGGCTATGTCAGAATGCCAGATGCAAGGGAGGGCACCAGGATGAGGTCTCTTGTTATCTGGTGTGCTCCCTGGGGCATTTGGTGGGCCACTGTGAGATACAGGAAGCTGGACTAGATGGGCCTATGGCCTGATCCAGTGGGGCTGTTCTAATGTTCTTATGTCCCTTTGCTCAATGATTTAACAACAGCCTTACTGACCTTTGTAATGCAGGACAGAGGTGGCAGGAAGCAGGCAATCAATCAATCAATCAATCAATCAATCAATCAATCAATCAATCAATCAATCTCCAGATGCTTAGAAAGGCTTCACTCCTAGGCAGCAACCCCTCCCTTCACCCGGAGCACAGCTTGGGGAAAGAATGTAAAGAAGAGGTGGTAATCACTTCCACTTTGCAGTCTTTCACATGCTCAGGGGGAAGGGAGGGGTCACTTGCCTTAGCTTGAAGCTGACTGAAGGGAATGATTCATTGTCTGCTGGCTGTCCTCTTCCTCATTAACGAGGCTATTGTTAAATGACTTTTTTCCTTTAATAATTTAAAGGGCTCTTCTCATCGCATTGAGCTAAAGCTATGGGTGAAAAATCCATGGATAATTAGGTTATACCTGTACTGCAATGAATACACGAAGTAGGGGTTTTCGTCTATAGGAGATGAGGACTGTCCTAAACCCCAGCCTGTAGAGCAGCATGAAACCTTCTTTTGTGGTGTTTAGAAACAAAACTTGCCAGCCATGCAAAGAGGGACATGGAGCTGATGGAGAGTGCTTTCTCTTCTGATGCCTTCCTGAAAAAGGAATGCTGAATGCAGTTCCAGATTGAAGACTGCATTTCTTCCGTTGAACCTGATTTCAGAAAAATGGTGTGCCTCAAAACAAGCTCAGGGATCACACTGAACACTTGTTGTGTCTAAAATATGGGTTGCAATAAAATTACTGCACTGCTTTTTCATCCCATTATTGGGCCATTTATTGACAGTTATATACATTTGAATAACAGCAAGTATATTAATTACAAAAATGCTGCTGATCTGAGGAGTATAATTTGTGGGGAAAGCTGCTAAGGGGTGCACAAGTGAGAAAAGGCTGGGCACCACTGCTCGAAGCCCACTTAGGGCCGGGCTAATAATGATAGGGCACAGTCCTTCCAGCAATCCTGCCCTCCTTCCAGAGCAATGTTACCATTTCCCTAGAGCCATAGTTTAAATATTGACAGCCCAATCCTCAACTGCCCAGTGCGTGGGGTGCAGTGGCACCAAAAATGGCTGCTGCTGCTGCTGCTGCATCCAGCATGCCCCAGGCAGCTGCAGCTGTCCCCTTCCTCTGTGTCAGTTGAGTAGCCCCGCAATGGGGCTACTGGATTCTATGATGGCCCGAAGGTGGGCATAGAATGAAGAACCTCCGTGTCGGGCAGCCAGCCCGACACAGAAGCACAAGATCTGTTGGAGTGAAGCTCCACTGTTCCCACCTCCATCCCGCCTCACTCCCTCCCCCAGCATGCCTCCTCCCTCCACCTCCACCCCCCGCAAGCCTCCTCTCTATCTCCCCCCATGCCGCCACCTACCTCTCTGCTGCCTGGCGGTCCACGTGACCGCCGAGTGGCGGAGATCCGGTTCTGCACCGGCACTAGGGCCTGCAAATGTGCCTTATGGCACATTTTCAACAGAGTGCGCTGGTCGTGCGCTAGCGCGCACTCTTTAAGATTGGGCCCTTAGTTAGTTGCCTGTTTCCCACAAGGGCCGTACAGGATAGAGGCACAGCATCCTGCAAACACTTAAAAAGAATTCAGTAAAGGAAATTTCAGGCTCACACTGGGATGCTTGCAAGGTAGTCGCACCAGTGGCCCTGTGAGGAGGACAGCTTTATCAGGATTTTTGGTTTTTTGCTTTTGTTCTACAAACTTTGTGTATTTGTGCTGCAAACTTCCCTGGCCCCAAGGAGGTGGGGAGGGTATCTGGAATAAATGCTGTATTTATCCATGAAGAGTGTCATCAGACAGGGCCGTTCTGTAGGGCCCAGAATGATCTTGGCCTAGAACAATCCAGCCCCTGAGCTCTTTCTGGATCTCTTTGTTAGGTTTCAAAAATGCCATTTTTCAAGTGGCTGAAACAGCTGGTCTGTGGCTGCTGCTGCTGCTGCTTGCCCCGGAGACGAAGGGGACGAAGGGCGAAAGGCCCCACTTCACATGGTGAGTTCATTTGTCTTGTCCAGAGCTGGCCCACCGAAGAGCTGGCTTGAAGCAGTTGCTGCAAGTGGCAGGCTCAGGGAGGTGGTGAACTGCTGGGATGCAACCTGCCCCCCAGCTGCATGCCCCATTTCTGTACCTGCAAATCCAGAGAGCACAGAAGGACATTTCTGTGCATCGGAAACCTGTGTGGTTGTTTTTCCCCAGTTTTACTCACATTCACCCACGTGGTTTGTTTTTGTCTGACAGATTCAAGTCAAGACCTGCCACAGGAGCAAAACCAGCAGCCGGAAAGGAGGTAAGCAAGACTCTAGAGCAGTGGTTCCCTTCCACAGGAGCCTGTGGCCTGCTGAGGCCAAAAATGGAATCGGCCCGGACCACATGCAACTAGGGCCTCCCAGAGAAATTTGATCTGGGACAAAACCGGGCAAAACAGGACAGCGGGAGGGTGGCACACAGCAGGAAGAGACTTTGGAGCCCAGGTCTACCAGGCTTCTGAACGTGGAGCCCAAATCTACCTGCCCACAGTCGCTTCGCTAGGGGTGTGTGTGTGTGGGGGGAGGTATGGGCCGCACCAGGTACTGCGCAAGGGGGGTGACGCGCACTGGGGGGTGACTCGCTAAAATCACGGTTTTAGCAGCAACCCTGTCATGCCATATACCGTTGGATGCGAAATTTCCAGCGCAATGCAAGGCAAGAAACCAGAGTGAAATAGCTCCTTTCCTTCAAGTTATGGTCAAAAACCCGGAAAGAAATAAATGCATGGAGCCGTATGGAAAGTGAAACTGAGCCATATCGCGCATTTACTCCTGGGTAGGCGTCCTTGCCTTAGTCCATCAGAAAGGGCACGCTGAGTGGACTCCAACGACACCAGAATGGTCCTGATCCAATGAATGCAGCCCCCCAAAAGCACCCAAGGAGCAGGTCCCTCCCTCCCAGCTGCAAATGTATTGAGCCCTATGGAAAGCAAACTCAGTCACATAGTCACGTTTGTTTGTGAGTAGGCAGATGTGCCTTGGTTTGTGATCAGGCCAGGCAAAGAGGAATGTGAGGACACCAGAATGGTCCCGATCCGATGGAACTGGAGCTCAATAAATGCTCCAGAAGGCAGCCTCCCCCCCCCCCGCCCACTAAAAAGGACCAAAAAAGAGGCTTGAACTGGTAAGGGGAATGTTTTCTATTTTGCAGCTGTAAAGCCAGGTGGGTCTTTATATGGATATGCTTGAAATAGAAGAACTTGAAACTGGGCACTTGGGAGGGCTGAAAATCTCACTGATTCTTTTTGTGGGGTGTTATTGCAGGCAGGCTACAGAGAAAATTCATGTGGTAGAACAGGACTGGCTCCCCCTTATTTAATTATTTCTTTTATTTTAATTATTGATGATTATTTATTTTAATTTGCTAGATGGTGTCACTTCTGGCCATGACATCATTTCCAATGGGTCCTGGACAGATTGTCATTCTAAAAAGTGGGTCCCTGTGCTAAAAGTTTGAGAACTGCTGCAATAAGGTGTTAGTAAGCTGACATGGGGGTGTGTGTGTGTGTGACTCTACCGATGTTCAGAATCACTAAAATCAGAGTCTGGAGGAATAATACCATCATGTTATATAGCAATCAATGCGTAATTTCATGCAGAATGCAATGAAACAAATCACATTGAAATATCAGTGTTCTATCAAAAGGTACAGCCAAAAAACCAGTGGGGGCGGGGCGATGGTACATCACCACACCCACCACCTGGAGTGTTTCCCCGCCCACTGCATGGGGTGAAGCGCAGGCCTCCCGCACCGGGAATGCGAATCCTAGTGACGCCGCTGCCTGCCCGCATGTGTCAGGAGCGAGATGCAGTAATCCAGAAAACCAAACACCACCCGAAGTCTCTCTCAAATACTTTAAATATAGGAAATCATTGCAGAAAATGAGCCTCGTCATATTTAGGATCTCTCTGGAATGGAGAGTGTCCTGTGCACACCAAAACGTCCTTCTGCAGCAGCTGCAGTCCCACAGCTGTGTCCCTCAGCACCTCTCCACTCCTTCATGGAGGGGAATCCACAAGCCCAAGAGCTACTGTAGCGGGCCAGCTTCCTGCCAGATTTGACACTGTGTTGTCACATATGCACTCCTTGGCCCAGTGAGTACATAATGGCTTGCGGCAGCCGCCACCCCTACGCACCCAGCATGCCACGCGGGAAGTGAGTCTGGGTGAGAGGCGAAAGTATAAAGATCCCAGGAAAATTCTGGGCCCCCCCCCCTTTGGCTCCTGGGCTTAGGTACAAATTACCCCCTGTCCCCCTTCTCATGGGCTCCACATGCAACCCCCACTCCTTCACACAATAAGTGCCATTCAGTTGGTAAGAATTGGAGAAGATTTGTTCGAGGTGGATTTCCTATTTCTAAAGAAAATGAAAGGATGAAAGGTTTCTGGGCACGTGTTCTGCCCCCTTCCCCCAATCGAGCGAGTGCCTGGAAAAGTTCTGAGGGTGAATTTGTCCGTTTGTCTTCCAGATCAGAATGGACTGATCTCCAGGCAGAGGACTTCGAGTTCCGCAAGGTCTTGGGGAAAGGGACCTTCGGCAAGGTAAATGACCGGAGGGATAACTTTGAACAGCTGTCTTTGGAAGGCAGGTGCGTCAGTATCAGGGACTAAGGTCCTGTCTTCTCTTGCAGGTCTTCCTGGCAGAACACAAACCCTCCTCGGTGCTGTACGCAGTGAAGTCTTTCCAAAAGGCAGAGATCCGCGAACAGATGTAAGAGGCAAAAGAGTCTTGGAGGGTGATGCGTATGGAATGAAAAGGAGAAAGGAGATCAGGATCAGATTTCCCTGCTGATGGTAGATGTTCCCTCTTCCTTATTTTGCAGGCTGCAAACTGAGAGGCGGATTCTGGAGTGCAGCACCCTGAACAAACACCCCTGCCTCATGTGGCTGTTTGGGTGTTTTGAGACCAACACTCAAATTGGAATGGCGCTGGAATATGCACCAGGAGGGGATCTGCAGACCTTTGCGGAAAAGAGGAATTTCAGCAAGGAGGAGTTCAAGTAAGTGTCTTCTGACCCACCCCATTCTGTGCCATGGAAGGAAGACTCCTCAGACTTCCCTTCAACCATCCACTTCATGCAGCAACCCACCAATGGCAGATTTGAATTGAAACTGTCACCATCTGTTGCTTCAGTGAAGAAGATGGCGCTCGTGTGCGTGACTTACGTAGAGCAATGGCCTGAAGGGTCCACTGGGCCGGCTGGGAGTCCCTTCAGAAAGGAGTTTGCTTTTGGAAAAAAGGCGTATAAGAAAAAGAATCTAAATATCTCTTTTTCTTCCAATTCTTTGACAGATTCTGCGGAGGCTGCATCACGCTGGGGCTGGAATTCCTCCATGCAAATAAGGTCATTTACAGGTAGGGCTGAGAGGGAAATGGACAAATCCGTCTCTTCTTCTAAGAGATAAAGTTAAAGGAATCCCAACTGAAGAGAAGGAACAGGCTTCGGGGGATGTTTATAGCAGGGTTTTGCTTCATCTTTACGGATCAGTACCAAAATACCAGGATTGAAAACATGGGGAGGCAGCCTGGCACCCAGGGCCTGGCCTCCCATTTGTACACCACTGCGGTCACGTCTTACTGAATGAGAAATTCGTGGCCTAATTCTATCTGGGCTTGACGCTGGCAGATCTTGCAACCAGTGGCTCCGCAGCTCACTACTGATGGTGCAGGAGTAGGTCAACCCCTCACCAGCAGTGGCAGGCCACGAAAGCTCTGCTGGAGCAGTTAGGTCAGTGGCTGGGGTGTTTCAGGGTGGGGATTGGTCCAGGCCAGGGTGATGTGGGGGGGAGGAGGTCGGATCTCATCAGCCGACACACATGCTGGATGTTGTTCCCCCTTTCCTGACCTGCTAACAACCTCACTGAAATAATCTCACCTTGAGTGGGAAATGGGTGTATGTATTCATGTATGAAGGCTTGTGAGCCACCTTGAACTTTTGGAAAGGTGAGGTCTAAGTGTTTTAAATCCGTTAATGAATCAGGGGATCCAATCCAGCTAGCGTTTGGGGATGGGGGCGGCAGGAGTCTTTGCAGTTTCCTCAGGGGCTTCCCTTTCCTCAGACTTCCCTTTGGGACACCTTCATTTTCTTTTCATTCTGTCCGTTGTTCAGAGACCTGAAGCTGGAGAACCTCATGATTGATCGTCATGGCTATATTAAGATCACAGACTTTGGAATCTGCAAAGAAGGTAATGCCATGATTGAGGATGACTGAGGCCATCAGCCCTTCACAGGTGCACAAAAGCAAAAAGATGGGGCTCCTGCACACAAAATGTCCGCATTTGGTAAGGGGTGGATCGAGGAGTAAAGAAGGAAAGGAAGATAACTTCAGACAAATCCGTTCAGGAAAAAACCCCTAAAAAACAAGGAGATTAGGAGAGGTGCTAGGAAGTGTGTGCATCGGAGGGGGGGGGGATAGCAGGACTTGCATGGCCTCAGGTGGATGGGGAAGGCCTTGTCCAAATGGGCCCCTTGTGCTCTGCAGCTCATTGTGATTGCAGTGTCCCCTTTTGCCTCCCAACATCGCAATGGGACAGTTGGTCCAATATTTGCCCCGTGTCATTGGCGCTACCTGATTCTTGCTGTGCTGTGCTTGCCCAACACCTGCACGTCCGAGCCCCTCCTCCAGTCTCCCGGTTAGTTTTTCTAACTGCTCGGGAAGAGCGGTTCAGCCGAACCGACCCCTTCTACTTCCGGCTGAACTGACCCTCAGCCTCCGACTTGGTGCATTGAATTAAAAGTTATCTTTCTTCTGTTCAAAAATCTGGTCACCACAGTTCTATGTAAGTAGGTGGCAGGATTTAAAATGATTGCATGAAGTGCTGCAAGTCTAGAGAACTCTAGCTAGCGAGCCGCAACCTTGAAGTGGCCAGAGGTCCGACAAATGCCTTTTCAGTGCTTTTGCTAGATTTCATCCCCTTGGAAGCTGTGTAGGAAATCAGGTTGTTCTGTAGTGCTATCCACATCTGTGGTGACTTCTGGAATAAAGAAGAACCTCAGCTAAACAGCTTGCCCTTCGAATGACCACTCAGTAACTGTTTCCATAAGGACGTCTTCCTGGAGGAGGCCAGTGGAGCGATGAATGCTTTCCGGCCCTATTCTCATCTCATTCTTTTCATCTGTAAATCAACTCTTGCAGGCATTGGCTTCGGGGAGAGAACGCGTTCCTGCCTTGGCACCCCAATCACCATGGCCCCTGAAGTCATCACTGGCAAACCATACACCTTCTGTGTGGACTGGTGGAGTTTTGGTGTTGTCCTCTTCCAGATGATGTCAGGAAGGGTGAGTACAGTAGAATCATCCAGACAAGTTTAAAATGCCATGAGGAAAGCCACAGCTGACAAGCCAAGCACTTTAGTTGAGAGAAGTCAACTGGACTCGAGAGCACTGCCCCCACCCGGTGGAACAGGAGAGATAATAGATTGAAACAGGCTTAAGGGATCTGATCTAGCCCAAGTGCCATTGATCGAATAGAAGAGTTGAGCATCGCTCACCAAAATCAGTGGTGCTCAACTTTCTCAGCTTCTTCATGAGCTGCAAGTGGCCTCCTGAGACAAAGTGCTAAAGTAAGCCAGTCCTGCATCTGTGCGAGTTTAGCAACAGCAGGGAGAGGCAGCCAGGCCCAAACACTGCCCTTCCATTCCCTTGAGAAGAGGGCAGCAAACCACCCAAACAAAGCCATGCAGTCAGACAGCCAGCAGCAAGATGGCGGCTATCCGGTGTTTTGTACTGAGTGTCATAGGTGTGATACATGCCACTTGGGCAAGAGTTACGGGTGTGTTTTTGGTGCCAGGTGCTTCAGGCACTCTTTGGAACGGGTTTGCTCCCTTAAAGCCTTGCTTGCAGACTTGGAGAGGTAGAGGCAGGCAGAGAGGGAACCACGGGAAGACTTCCGGGGACATGCAGGAATTGTCCCCCCATCAGATAGGCTGTAAGGAGCAAGGAAGCTTCCTTCCGTAAATGTCAGTCTTGTCCTAATGAGGAGAATAGACAGAAACACCAGCTCTGGCCAAAGAAAGGTCAGAAAATGATATGAGAGACCAAGAAAGATTTTGAGGAATGCATGGCCAGCAATATTCTGTTTCTTCCAATCTGTTGAGCTAGGAACCTGCCAGAGAAGTGGTTGGCCTGCTGGATAGTGAGGGATGAAAGGGGGAGATCCAAAGACTTGGAGATGGCAGAGAAATGAAATGAGTTATTTGCATCTGTCTTCACAGCAGAAGACCTTGGGCAGATACTGCTGCCCAAATGGCCCCTCCTGACTAAGGAATTAAGAGACCAATCCTCTCCAATTTTCCAGGACCGATGTAGCCACGCCAATGTGGTGTGCACTGCATCCTGTGGTGGGGAGGCAGTCACAGAGGCCTCCTCAAGGTCTGGGAACATGTTCCCTTACCCCGGGACTGCATTTTGGTTGCACTGCTGCTGGAAAGTTGGATAGGATTGGGCCCTAGTCAGACAGAGGTTAAAAGAGAGGACATGCTAGACTTAACTGACCAATGATTGAATGATCCATAAGTCACCCGGCCCAGATAGCATCCACCCAAGAGTTCTTAAGGAACTGAAGAATGAAGTTGCTGATCTCTTGACTAAAATATGCAACTTGTCCCTTAAAATGACTGCGGTGCCAAAGGATTAGAGGATAGCATACACCATGCCAATCTTTAGGAAAGGAAGGAGAGGGCACCCAGGAAACTAGAGGTCAGTCAGCCTAACATCTTTTCCAAGTAAGATGGTGGAAGCCATCTTCTTTCATCTAAAGAGAAAATTCTAAAATGCCTAGATGAACAAGCCTTGCTGAGGGGGAATCAGCATGGCTTCTGTAAGGGTCAATCTTGCCTCATGAACCTCTGAGAATTCTTTGGAAAGGTCAACAGGCATGTGGATGCGGGTGAACCTGTGGATATTTCAGTATCGATCTGGCGTTTGACATGGTCCCTCACCAAAGGCTACTCCGCAAACTCTACTGTCAAGGAATGAGAGGGCAGGTCCTCATATGGATGAAGAATTGGTCGAGGACCAGGAAAGAAAGAGTGGGTGTCAATGGGCTGTTTTCACAATGGGAAGAAGTGAAAAGTGGTGTGCACCAAGGATCTGTCTTGGGACTGGTGCTTTTCAACTTGTTCATCAATGACTTGGAGCAGGGCCTAGGAGTAAAGGGGATAATTGGTACCTGCGCCCAGGGTCAAAAGGGGGGCCCAGGAACCAAAGGAGGGGGCCCAGAAATTTCCTGGCATCTGACTTTTTCCTGTGTACTCAGACTTGTTTCCCACACGGGATGTTGGGGACACTACCATGACTGGGGATGCTGGGGACACTACTGATGCCACATGGGTGGGTAGACCTGGGCTCCAAAGACTTTTCCAGCTGTCTCTATCCTCCCCCCTTGCTTTGCCCCTTCCTGCCCCTGTTCTGCCTGCCCATCATCATCCTCCCCCGCTCCGTTTCACAGTTCCCTTTTTGCAAGGGAGTCCAAAAGAAACTTTCTACCCCCGGAAAAATTCCTGTCAGAGGCCCTGACCTGGAGACAGGAATAAGCAGTGAGGTGGCCAAGTGGGTGGATGACACTGAACTATACCAGGTGCTGAAGAGCAGAAGGGATTGTGAAGAGTTCCAGAAGGATCTCTCCAAACTGGGAGAAAGGCAGTAAAATGGCAGATGTGTTTCAGTGGAAGTAAGGAAAGCAAAAATCCAAACTTCACATGTAGACTCATGTGTTCTGAGCAGTCCGTGATGCATCAGGAG
Source organism: Tiliqua scincoides (assembly GCF_035046505.1). NCBI lineage: Eukaryota > Metazoa > Chordata > Lepidosauria > Squamata > Scincidae > Tiliqua > Tiliqua scincoides. The sequence goes on along the minus strand of NC_089824.1, from coordinate 121,817,688 downwards.
ATAGATCCTGGAGTGCTGGTAGACAGCTTGATGAAAGTGTTGACCCAGTGTGCAGTGGCGGTGAAGAAGGTCAATTCTATGCTAGGGAACTTTTAAAAAGGATTGAGAAGAAAACAACCAATATTATAATACCATTGCATATATTGATGCTAAAGCCACATCTGGAGTCTTGTGTCCAGTTCTGGTCGCCACATCCCTAAAAGGACATAGTGGAACTAGAAAAGGTGCAGATGAGAGCAACCAAAATGATGACTGGGCTGTGGCACCTCCCTTCTGAGAAAAGGCTACAGCGTTTGGGGCTCTTTAGTCTAGAACAGTTGTTCTCACACATTGAGCGCCGGGACCCACTTTTTAGAATAAGAATCTGTTGGGACCCACTGGAAGTGATGTCATGACTGGAAGTGACATCATCAAGCAGGAACATTTTTAACAATCCTAGGCTGCAATCCTATCCACACTTACCCAGGAGTAAGTCCCATTGACTATCATTGTTCAAAGAACATACAGAGTAGTTTGTTCAAAGTACAGATCTGTAACGTTTCCCCAAATGCAGTCACATCCCATGGTAGCATCAAGTCTAATTTATTAAAAATGAAATGAATGGGGACCCAACTGAAATTGGCTCGTGACCCACCTAGTGGGTCCTGACCCACAGTTTGAGAAACACTGCTCTAGAAAAAGGGTGCCCTGGGGGGAACATGATAGAGATCTACAAAATGGTTCAGGGGATGGATAGAGTGAATTGCGGGGTGTTCTTTTCCCTCTACCAGGGGACATCCACTCAAATGGAGTGTTGGGAGAGTTAGAACAGACAAATGAAAATATTTCTTTACCCAGAATGGAATTGGTCTATGGAACTCTTGGCCACAGGATTTGGTGATGGTGTTTGGCCTAGATGCCTTTCAAAGAAATTTTACAGAGTTCTGGAAGAAAAGTCAATCACAAGTTGCACGCCATGATGAGTCCCAGGTTCCTAGACGCGACGGTTAGGTGCAACCTCCTGGTTTCAGAAACAGGCTCCTTCCAAATGTCAGGCGCAAGGGAGTGGCAGCCACAAGATGGAGGTATTTTCTGATCTTGTGTGCTCCCCAACAGCCCAATCCTAACTTGTGCTGGAACAGGCAGGCCAGCGGGCCTGCACTGTCTCCAGCTCAAGTTTGGGGCCGAAAGCAGTGCGGCTCGAGGCAAAGGAAATGGCTTCCCCTTACCCCATGCCGTGCTGCAGCGGCCCCAATGGGTCACCACCTCCGGAGGTGGCGCAGATCCAGGCAGAATGGAGCAGCCACAGGCTTTTCCAGACCGCCCAGGAACAGGGGTCAGGTCCTCCTCCTCCCCGCCCTCCCCACACTCCTCCAGAACTCTGTCAGCCGAGCTTGGCCGTTGCCACTCACCCATCCTTCGGGGCCCATGGCGGTGCAAGGAGGGCAGCACATGTCCGTGTACCGGCCTAACTCCCTTCCGAGCGGACTCATCTTAGCAGGGCTCTTCTAACGTTCTTTGGCCAGTAGGATCAGAAGTCAGTGACCACCCATGACTGACCCTTCTCCTTTCTTCCTCTTCCTTGTTAGGACCCTTTTGATGGAATAACTTGCCAACAGTTGATGCTCAACATAGTGGCGGCTGAAGTTGTCTACCCGGTACACCTGACTTTAGAAGAAGTGTCCCTTTTGGCTGGGGTGAGATGATATGGAATTCAATTCTTTGTGCCTTTCAGTGCTGGACCAAGGGCAGGCTAAGGTTCATGTTCACGCTCCATCTCTAAGGAGAAATACACCATGGTGTAGGTTTCCGTTTGGGGGGACAACCTTGCCTGAGGACTGTGTGAAGCACCGCCTGCCTCTCTGGTCTTCTCCAAACCAGTCTCCTGTCAAGCAAGAGACGCTGAAAAATGTTCTGGTTTGCTTTTGAAATCCTTGCCAGGGGACCTCCGTGAAGAAACAGATGCCTTCAGAAAAACTGCCAGACGTTTTCATATCCCAGAAACAGAAGTGGTGCATTTGTGCATCCCTGCTAAATGGAGCTGCAGGGTTTTGGGTGGTACATTCCAAGGGGCTGATGTCTAGATCCCTATCTAAGGCTGCAATCCTATACACACTTTCCTGGTAGTAAGCCCCACTGAAAACAGTGGCACTGATTTCTGAGTAGACCTGCAGAGGATTGTGCTGTAAATCGTACTCAGAAGCTGACCTCACCAAAGGAAAACGAAGATTTTGAGCACACAGCTCTAGGTGTAGCAAGAGCATGGCCTCAGGGGAAGTCACCTTGATCTCGGAATCCCCTGTCTTGTAGGGTTTTTGTAGAGATACATTGAGCTAGCTGCTGCTAAGGGCTGAGGACAGACCCAGCTAATTGTCCTGAGAGATCACCCTCTCAGTAGCTGAAGACCAAAGTCTTTGGTCAAGCCCTCTCCCTATTTTGCATACTTATTAATAGGCATGATGGAAGCAGAAGCCTTCACTCCAAACTCTGTTCAGTCCGGGGTGCTAATCCTGAGGTGCACCTCTAATTTCAGGGTGCTGCTTCGAATCCCAACCCAAATCCGTCTGGGTGTCTCTTTTCCTGAGAGGCAGGCAGGCAGGCAGGCAGGCAGTGAGACTCATTGGAGCTGTCTTTGCAAGGTAGCCTGGAAGAGTTCACTAGCAAGTCTTTCATGAGATCACCACAGAGGTGGGAATGACCAAATGACTGAAGTCAGTCACTCAAGATAAAAAGGGAATCTGCAAGGACTTTGCTGACCTGTATTCAGGCCCTGCTTATCACCTGGTTTATCAGCTCAAGTCAATAGGCTGGGAATGAGCCTGCAACCACACAATGCAGAGCACTTTGCCAATTCTGAGTTTCCAGAAAGAACTCAGTGTGTTTGTGCACCAACAGCTTCTGGAGGTGATGAAAAGTCTTTAGGTGTCTGTGATGAAATAGCTGTATAGTTGTGATCCAATTCTGAGGGACTTCAGGTTCCAAGGGGAGCTGGTCAATCCGTGAGCCCACGCAGGGAAGAGATCACCAGGCCTGATTTTCACCTCTCCTCTGTGGCTCCTCACAAGGCCAGTCTCTGGTGGGGAGAGCCCCGGGGACCTAGACAGGGACCAAGCGTCAGCCAGGATGGAGCCTTGGGTTCTGTTGGTGTCGGTCTGTCCTCCCCCTCCAGACGCTGGGAGCTCCTGGTCCCCTAAGCTCCGGTGAGGCTGGGTTAGGACCCAGGTTCTCTGCCTAGTCTAGCAAGCCTCTTTCCATTGTTTTCCGCCTCCTTGAATCCAACCTTTTGGCTGAGAACCTCTGCCGTATTCTGGGATCCGTGGATTTGTCAGCTTCCTTGCTCTGCAGGTCTTACTGTCAGAGTGCATAGCATTCGTGGGGAGCGGTTTACCCCTCTGGGAAGCAGGTGCCTTGGGCTGGGGGCAGTGGCCTAGATCTGCCAAGTCTTGTCCCAGCAGGCTGCATGTTAAACCGATTGGAAGAGGGGGGATGGGAAGGGGGTGAGCATTGGGCACTAGGCCTCACTGCCCTGGATGAGCAGGTAGAAGTTCCCTCCCCCTCTTTTCACGCCAGTGCACTGAGGGATTTCAGTTCCATTCCCTGACAAAGTCTAGCCCCTGGGAGATGTAATTTTGAGAGCGGAAGAGTGGAGAGAAGGATCTTCTTTTCCCTCTGACACTATGACCAGGGATATGCACTAAAACTGAGTGTTGGGAGAGTTAGAGAAGACCAAAGAATATATTTATTAACCCAGCGTGTGTTCTCATCCGTGGAACTCCTTGTCACAGGGTGTGGTGATGGCGTCTGGCCTAGATGGCTTTAAAAGGGGATTGGACAGAGTTCTGGAAGAAAAGTCCATCACTGGCTACGAGCCATGCTGGGTACATGCAACCTCCTGGTTTTAGAAGTAGGCTACCTCAGAATGCCAGATGCAAGGAAGTGACAACAGGGTGCAGGTATCTTGTTGTCTGCAGTGGTACAGCGAGTGAACGTGTAGCCCGGTGCAGAGCACAAAATGTTGCTCCGGAAGTGACGTCACAAGCGGAAGTGACATCAACCCAGGCTTTATAAAACGTGCAAACTTGGGGTAAACCTGCTTCCTCCCCCCAGCAGTTCACCACCCACTTGATCTGTCACCTCCCCCAGCCAGTGGCATAGCTAAGGCATCTATCTTAGGGCATCTGGGGCATCTATCTTAAGGCATCTGGGGTCAAAGAAGATTTTGTAGCCCCCTATGACAAAATCCAATTTAAGTAAGTAAATAAATAAATAGAAAAAGTGTGCCCCTTATTGGTTAGAGACACTGTGTTGGGGACGGTTATTCTCTCCCTGCTAAATTGAAGAGGAGCAGCGCTGTAAACATGGAAATGACAGCTGACTCATATTAACACCTTATTGGTTCCCTGCTGTATCATAATAGCATCTCATTGGCTCTCAGAATAATCAGTCTTAGAGGTCAGTTTTGAGTTGAGAAAATCCACTTTTTGTTTCTTAAGGCAGTTGTGTTTTCGTTTGCTGGTTAATTGGCCATAACATTTGCTAGAAAACAGTTGTTCTAATATGGTTTGTTCAGTTGCATTCTGCATTAAATTACCTTTCCAATGATATATAACATGATGGTATTGTTCATACATACCAAGATTTTCACAATTTTGGCCACGAGTGTCAAGTTCAGCTTGTTGCCCAGTGAGACTGCTACCCCCTGCACCTCCTTAGCTACGTCACTGGTTGTGTGCTCCCAGAGGCATCCGGTGGGGCACTGTGAGATACAGTAAGCTGGACTACATGGCTCTTTGGCCTGATTCAGTGGAGCTCTTATGTTTTGGCCCCAAAATGTGCTGAAGTTGCAACTTGTATTTCATGTGGCGAGGGGATGAATGAGCCAAATTACAGTGCCAGAGGCCCCCAAAGCACTAACGTCTGCCTTCTTTTTCTATGATGACATGGCTAGGCAGTCCTAAAACGGCAGTTCTGAAAAGATTCATTTTTTAAACACTAAAAAAAGAAAAGAGTTTTTTTTGGGGGGGGGGGGGAGCAAAGCTTTTAAGGTCCCTGCATTGATATAAATCCCAGCATGTACTGGTGGTGCATTTGCACATCATGAATGGTGTCAGCAATTTTGAAGCAATTGGAAGTGTACTCAAATATGCAAATAGAGGGGGGTTCTCTCTTCTTAACCATGTGCCAGGAACTTCATTTGTGTATCAGGGAAACAC